>NW_027176333.1:170000-224497 GCF_023349555.1 Cebidichthys violaceus | reverse complement strand
CATACAGAGAGAGAGCATCGGTCTGAATCGGTCTGAATGTCTGAACCACCCTAAAACAGTTCACAGTAGAACTGTACCAGGGTTCAGCTTGATCCGGACTCTCGGTCCACCTCATTTGCTTTCGGGAGGTTTTTACAGCTGTGATTCTGGTCGGGTCAAACCAATAGGTCAGACAGTCCGGACCAAAACAGGAGGTGTGATATGGCCCTGAAGTTCTGCTGCACATTGAGAGACTTTTAATCGTACTGATCGTTTCCTAAATCAGCGTCATTGTAAAACAACTAATCCACAGTGCTGATCTGGTTTTGAACACAACCACATTAAATTGAGTTGGACAAATACAGGAGGACGATGATGAGGTGATGCACCGACCTGAGGTCCAGGAAAGCCAGAGAGTCCTTTTGGTCCACGACCACCGTTTTCTCCTCTGCTTCCCTGCAGAGACAACATGGACACTTGAAGAAACAACTGGGACTTCTTATTTATATGTTCATATCTGTCGTTTTTATTCTCCTCTTTTATTCTATTCAGGCTTCTTTCTATCTTCTATTTCCTTGGACTCTTTTCAGTGACTCAGTTACTCAGTTAGAGTTTTTCTTGCTTTCCAGTAACAGCTGGGCACACTCAGTGTTGAACAACATCATTTAACAACGTTGCACTCTCTGTTGTTCTTCTCGTAAATTATAGATTAGATTAGATTGAAACAGAGTTTCACAATAAAAGCAGCCTAGAACAAACAGGAGTTAACTTTATCAAACTCTTCTTCAGACTTCAGATATAAACAGAAGGTTTGTCTACAGTTACTGTTGGAACATCAGCTGATCTAATCACAGTTTAAACCTCTTCAATGAATATTTACAATAATCAAACTGTTTAGTTTAACAGGGTTCTCTCTAAATGGGTTCACATGTAAATAAAACATCTGGAATCTGAATGATGCTATTTTAATCTGTGAGAAGTTTTCATTGAAGGGGATAAGAAGTTTTCACATCTGGCAGAAAGGAGGTTCAGAGCGTTTCCTTTTCTCCTTATGCAAGATCCCCACATGGTTCCCATTTCACTAAACAGCTCCACTGAAATTCTCTGGAAGTCTGTCCGTCAGCCAAGACTCCCGAGTCTCACATACCCGAACCCTCGCTGGGCCAATAGAAAGGCAATAGAAATGCTCCGATGTGCAGATATAACAGCAGGTTTTGAAGTAGAAACAAACTATATTTCTGCTCATAAATCAGTGTACATACACTTGTAAATGTACTTGTACATGTACTGGACTGGTTCAGAGCGTCCCTGGTTATTAAAGTCATGTTTTCCTTTTCTCCTTATGCAAGATCCCCACATGGTTCCCATTTCACTAAACAGCTCCACTGAAATTCTCTGGAAGTCTGTCCGTCAGCCAAGACTCCCGAGTCTCACATACCTGAACCCTGCTTGTACATGTACTGAACTCTGTAACCCCCCCCCCAAAAAAAAAGAAAAGAAAGTTCCCTCTATGTTTCTGCAGCGATAGGCCTCCTACGTTGGTGTGGGTGCTGGTGTTGGTGCTGGTGTTGGTATTAATGTTGGTTTTGGTGCTGGTGCTGTTGTTGGTGTTAGTGCTAGTCTTCGTGTGTTCACCTGCATGTAGTAAAGCATGTTAAAGGACCTAACGTGGTCTGGATGAGATGATCCGGAGGAGAGAGCAGCTGTTCCTGCAACCTGTTAATCAGCTTCATGTTGGCAGCTGTTGTCTGATCACTCACCTGAGGACCAGAAGCACCTGGGCTGCCCTGAAGTCCTGGATCCCCCGGGTCTCCAGGTAGCCCCTGTAGACGGACATTATTTCAATGTGTAATGGATATTTAAAGCTTTGCATCAGAGTCCGGTGTTGTTGAGTTCCTCTCCTACCTTCTGCCCCACAGAGCCTCTCCTCCCGTCTGGACCCTGCACAACAGAAAACACTCCGTCAACTGAGGACATTTAACTTTTACATCAACGTTGTGATTCACATACAGACGGAGAACCAAAACATTCTGATTCACATACAGACGGAGAACCAAAACATTCTGATTCACACACAGACGGAGAACCAAAACGTTCTGATTCACACACAGACAGAGAACCAAAACGTTCTGATTCACACACAGACAGAGAACCAAAACGTTCTGATTCACATACAGATGAGAGAACCAAAACGTTCTGATTCACATACAGATGAGAGAACCAAAACATTCTGATTCACACAGACAGAGAACCAAAACGTTTTGACTCACATACAGACAGAGAACCAAAACGTTCTGATTCACATACAGATGAGAGAACCAAAATGTTCTGATTCACATACAGACAGAGAACCAAAACATTCTGATTCACATACAGATGAGAGAACCAAAACGTTCTGATTCACATTCAGACAGAAAACCAAAACGTTCTGATTCACATACAGACGGAGAACCAAAATGTTCTGATTCACACAGACAGAGAACCAAAACGTTCTGATTCACATACAGATGAGAGAACCAAAACATTCTGATTCACATACAGACAGAGAACCAAAACGTTCTGATTTACACACACACACACAGAGAACCAAAACGTTCTGACTCACATACAGACAGAGAACCAAAACGTTCTGACTCACATACAGACAGAGAACCAAAACGTTCTGACTCACATACAGATGAGAGAACCAAAACATTCTGATTCACATACAGATGAGAGAACCAAAACATTCTGATTCACATACAGATGAGAGAACCAAAACGTTCTGATTCACATACAGATGAGAGAACCAAAACATTCTGATTCACATACAGACAGAGAACCAAAACGTTCTGATTCACATACAGATGAGAGAACCAAAATGTTCTGATTCACATACAGACAGAGAACCAAAACATTCTGATTCACATACAGATGAGAGAACCAAAACGTTCTGATTCACATTCAGACAGAAAACCAAAACGTTCTGATTCACATACAGACGGAGAACCAAAATGTTCTGATTCACACAGACAGAGAACCAAAACGTTCTGATTCACATACAGATGAGAGAACCAAAACATTCTGATTCACATACAGACAGAGAACCAAAACGTTCTGATTCACACACACACACAGAGAACCAAAACGTTCTGACTCACATACAGACAGAGAACCAAAACGTTCTGACTCACATACAGACAGAGAACCAAAACGTTCTGACTCACATACAGATGAGAGAACCAAAACATTCTGATTCACATACAGATGAGAGAACCAAAACGTTCTGATTCACATACAGATGAGAGAACCAAAACGTTCTGACTCACATACAGACAGAGAACCAAAACGTTCTGACTCACATACAGACAGAGAACCAAAACGCTCTGACTCACATACAGACAGAGGACCAAAACGTTCTGAATCACATACAGACAGGGAACCAAAACGTTCTGAATCACATACAGACAGAGAACCAAAACGTTCTGAATCACATACAGACAGAGAACCAAAACGCTCTGACTCACATACAGACAGAGGACCAAAACGTTCTGAATCACATACAGACAGAGAACCAAAACGCTCTGACTCACATGCAGACAGAGGACCAAAACGTTCTGAATCACATATAGACAGAGAACCAAAACGTTCTGAATCACATACAGACAGAGAACCAAAACGTTCTGAATCACATACAGACAGAGAACCAAAACGTTCTGAATCACATACAGACAGAGAACCAAAACGTTCTGAATCACATACAGACAGAGAACCAAAACGCATTTGAAATGGTTTCAAAACTTTACCTGAGTACAAGAAGAGAAGTATTATCAGTAATATGTATATATATTTATATATATATATATAATCTACATATATAAGAATGATAGGACAGAATGGAGGTCAGAAATCTCACCGGGTTCCCAAGGCCTCCATCGCCACCTGCCCCCCCGTCCAGACCAGATAATCCCTGTGTGAGGAAGAATACACTTTAGAGGGGCCCTAAATACTACAGTACCCAGAATACTTTGCCTGATGATTTATACAATAGCCTCTAACTTTGGCCCACTATTACCAGCTGTGTGAAGCCCTCTGATTGGATGTGGTAAGTATTCTAAAGGAAACTATTTCCAACACTTCCCAGCGTGTCCCATGGTGTCCAGGACTCCTGATCACAGCAGGATGTTTCAGACAGCAGTGCATTGTGGGACTTGAAGTTGACCTAACAACAGTCTCAACACAGATCCAGAGTGCGATGGTTCCTACCGGTAAACCTGGGTTCCCGGGGTCCCCTTTGGCTCCTGGACTGGTGTTATCAGCCCCCGGTTCACCCTGTCGGACAAAACACAAAGATCCTCAGTCCGACCCTGAAAGAGAAAGTCCACTTGGAGGAGCCTCCAGCTGAGATTGGCTTTAACTGGAGACATCAGATCTATTTCTCTGTAACAAGCAGATTCAGAGGGAAGTTGTGTTTTCTCAAGAAGTTACAAAAACACTTTTGGCTGAGATGTGCTGGACTTTAAGGGTCTGACGTGTGGGATGTGGGGGTTTTAGGATGCCAACCAACTTTTACCCTGTTTTAC
This sequence comes from Cebidichthys violaceus, assembly GCF_023349555.1. Taxonomy (NCBI): domain Eukaryota; kingdom Metazoa; phylum Chordata; class Actinopteri; order Perciformes; family Stichaeidae; genus Cebidichthys; species Cebidichthys violaceus. Next base: position 219,956 of record NW_027176333.1, on the reverse strand, counting down.
TGTAAACACTGAGCCAACGGGAAAACTCTCCTTCTTTCCGACAACTCCCACATGCATGGTGGTCTGTGAGAGTCCAGCTGGACTCAGGAAGCTCTGACATTCCTTGATTTAATCGGATTACTTCATTCTGAAGCCTCAAGAGCTCTTTACTTATATTATTTATAATATTATTATTATTACTGTTTATACCACTGTTTATACCTGCATACAGCACATATATAAGATGAGATGAATATATATATATATATATATATATATATATATATATATATATATATATATGTTTTTTTTATTATTAAGTGGATATTTTTAACAGAGAACTGGGCAGCGAGAGGTGAACAGCTGTGTGTGTGTGTGTGTGTGTGTGTGTGTGTGTGTGTGTGTGTGTGTGTGTGGCGTCTCTTCCTGCTACTTATTTTTTTGAGTTTTTAAAGTTTTTTGTTTGGAATATGTATAATAAGCATTTTCAGTTTTCAAGATGTACATTTAAACATCATCTATTACACATGAAGATAGAGTATATCTATGATCAGAATCATTATAACTGTGTTATAACTACTGTGTGAAGAATACTGCTGATAAAAATAACCTGATCTGTTTAAAGTGATTCAAACCAAATGTTATTGTACTTTTGTTCATATAGCAGTACTTTAACATACGAGTATTACACTACTTTTGAATTAATTATTGAATTTTGCGCATAACAATGAGATTAATCAAGATTAAAAATCATAATCGTTGCCCAGCACTAAACTATCTTAAGTTCCATTTCTTGGAATTTTATTTTTACTTGCATGTTTTTCTTGTACACATTTTGTAGTACTCTGCTGTACTGTAAATATTGTGCATATGACAAATAAAAACTTCTTATTGCAGCTGAAAACAGGAGAAAATAAAGGCAAATACATTTCATTCATGAATATATAGTTTTAAATTATCCTAAAATTCACAGTCTGAATGAGAGTTCTGTGAGGATCACGACTCCTCCTGATCGGTTCAGATGTTCAGATGAAAAATGTTGGACTCACCGGATCCCCTCTGAGTCCTCGCTGTCCTGTAAGCCCCGCCTCCCCTCTGATACCCGGGATACCCTGAGGACAAAATGTCAACCTGTCAATCAACCGGCTGATCAGTGTGGACGGATTACAGCAGGAAACGTAATTAAAATGTACGTAGATATAAAAATAATCACATCTGTAATAACAGTAACAGTAGAAAGAACTATGTAAAGTACAAGTATTCAAATAAATCACAATATTTACTGCTGGTAATGATAATAAAATATAATTTATTCCAAAACATTTTCATGAATATATTATTTGTTCTCTTCGTCATACTTGAGTAGAATTAAATGTTTGATAAACATGAAGAACATAATAAAACAGTTGTTTTTCTTACTGGGTTTCCAGGCTCTCCTCTCTCTCCTTGAGCTCCATCTGTTCCAGTCAGTCCCTGCAGAACCAGAACCAGAACCAACTCAGGACCCACACAGAACATTACTAGACAGACGTTTGGTTTCACGACTAGTCGTTACGGTTCAATCTGCAGCCTCACCACTAGGTGGCACTACATCCTCCACACTGCTCCTTTAAGTTGACACTGTTTATGACGAATGAATGAAGAGGCTTTAGTTAGTCTGGACTGTGATGTTGGTACCTGCTCTCCGTCGACTCCGTCCAGTCCGTCTGCTCCGCCCTGGCCCTGTTGGAAGAGAATCAACGTCTCACTGCTGCTCGGCTCTGTACATCAGATTCTAACTAACCTGAGCAGACTTCAGTGTTTGTCCAAACACATCCAGCGGTCCTGAGTACTCACCCTGTTACCGGAGAATCCTCTGGAGCCCTGCAGACACAAAGCACCGTGAGACAACCAGAGACATTCTGTCACTGTGATCAGAACAGAACCAACAGAACCAACAGCAGCAACCTGACAACGTCTGACATTACTTTGTTTTTCCTAAATGTTGCAGCAGTATTTTCATCCTGTAAGAATATGAAGTGAATAAAACATATTGTAAATACCTTGTGTCCTCTGGCTCCAGGACAGCCCTCCAAGCCCTGAGGTCCACTTGGTCCAGGACGCCCTCGCTCCCCCTGCAACAGCCCAACAGAGGCAGCAGTAAATCAGAGTCCAGAAGGGACCAACACAGATCAGCTGACACGGGTTCATTTTGGATGAGTTCAATATCTAAAAACTACACCGCACACGAAGGGAGCACACCGGTCCGTCAGCACATTGAGCTTTTCTGTTCAAGTCAAACTGAATGAAGAGCACTTACAGAGAATCCCTCCTCTCCAGGGAAGCCCAGTCGACCCTTCTGTCCAGACGGACCCTGTTCATGAAACACAACAAGACCAGAAACTCTCAGATGTCATCGGGCCGACCGCTGACCTCCTTTCTTTACATCGTTTCACTGTGAAGTGAGCATCTTTCAATAAAAAATAATCTTTACGACACAGAAAGAGGAACCGGGCCTGTTGCAGGTGTCACACATCATGTTTACACTCTAAAGGGGCGTGTCTTCCACTCGCCTTTGAGCCCGGGGGGCCTCGAGAGCCTCGGACGCCTTCATGTCCCGAACATTTGCACATGACGTTGCAGCACTCCCTGTCTGACACCGAGTCCTGCAGAGAGACAGAGGACAGAGTCAAAGGACAGACAGACAGAGACAGAGAGAGAGGACAGACAGAGAGAGAGACAGCGACAGAGACAGAGACAGAGAGAGAGAGAGACAGAGATACAGAGAGACAGAGGACAGAGTCAAAGGACAGACAGACAGAGAGAGAGACAGAGAGAGAGGACAGAGAGAGAGAGAGAGAGAGAGAGAGAGAGAGAGAGAGAGACAGAGACAGAGACAGGACAGACAGACAGACAGAGACAGAGAGAGAGACAGAGAGAGACAAAGAGACAGAGAGAGACAGAGGACAGAGTCAAAGGACAGACAGACAGAGACAGAGAGAGAGACAGAGAGAGACAGAGAGAGACAAAGAGACAGAGAGAGACAGAGGACAGAGTCAAAGGACAGACAGACAGAGACAGAGAGAGAGGACAGACAGAGAGAGAGACAGAGACAGAGAGAGAGAGAGACAGAGGACAGAGTCAAAGGACAGACAGACAGAGAGAGAGACAGAGACGGAGGACAGACAGACAGACAGAGAGCGAGAGACAGAGACAGAAAGAGAGAGACAGAGACAGAGAGAGACAGAGGACAGAGTCAAAGGACAGACAGACATAGACAGAGAGAGAGAGAGAGAGAGACAGAGAGAGACAGAGACGGAGGACAGACAGACAGACAGAGACAGAGAGAGAGAGAGAGACAGAGAGACAGAGAGAGAGACAGAGACAGAGACAGAGAGAGAGAGACAGAGAGAGAGACAGAGACAGAGAGAGAGACAGAGACAGAGGACAGAGTCAAAGGACAGACAGACATAGACAGAGAGAGAGAGAGAGAGAGACAGAGACGGAGGACAGACAGACAGACAGAGACAGAGACAGAGAAAATGAATCTGTAAATACTCCAGTCAGAGCGGAATGAGTGAGGCCGCGTCCTACAATCTGACAATCCAGCAGTGTGAACTCATGCAGTGATTCTCAGGTGAAAACAAGAACTACTTCCTCAAACTCTTTTATTTTCATTATTCAGAGAACAACTGAGTTCTACACGGTGAAGGTCTTCAAAGAGAGAGTTTCTGGACTTCGTACAGACCGGCTCTCTGAGTTCGACGGAAGGTCTGAAGCTGTTGAACCTGAAAGTTTACGACTCACAATCTGCTTGAGGACGGCGCTGCCGACGCTCTGCATGCCGACGCTGAGAGGAAGCATGTAGCCGAATCCTCGCCCGAACTCCACCATCTGCAGCTGGCCGGGGTCTCGGGTCCCCTCCAGGGCCACCGTCAGCAGAGCGCTGACCCCTGCACACAGTGAACAAAACTACAGATGGCAGCTTTACTGATTCCCCTAAAAGACTCGGACTGGGATCAGGAGCCAAAAACCTACTCCATCAAATACGTAGAAATGCATTTCTGTAAACTGATGAACAAGACGACACCTGAGAGGGGAAGGAAGAATATAAGAAGCAGAGGAATAGATGAATGAAATCAACAACTTGAGCAGAAGATAGAAAAACAGAGAAAAAGTGTTTTGAGTTTCAGGATTAATTGAATCTATACATCACAGCATGTTTTACCAGACTGTCGCAGCAGCTCTGATTCCTGCTCCAGATTCATCACATCCTCATCGAGTCCGTCTGAGAAGATCACCAGCACCTGATGGGTCACATGTATGTGGATGATGTTTTTAAAGTAACAGTACTTGGTAGGAGCTCTGCATCATGTCAGTAAACATTCTGCTCTTTGTCCTCATTTGTGTAAAACGTTTCATGTTCGTTGGTCCAGACTGAAGCGGTGATGGATTGACATTCATGTTCCTCTGAGGATGAAAGCTGATAACTTTGGTGATGCTCTGACTTTTCATTTAGCGCCATCATCAGGTCAGCGTTTCACTGCCTCTAATACTTTGGTTTATGACTAAAAAAACTACCATCAGCCTCAGCTGTCCTTTGCGTCTCCTGGTAATTCTGTCATGCTAATTATGAATATGGTAAACATGCTAAACATCAGCATGTTAGCATGTTAGCACGCAGAACACTGTGGCTACAGAGTAACAAGCCTTCGCCACCATATGATACTTTTATGATGACCAAATGGAAACACAACCAGCTGTGTACCTCTCACCTTCACGTTAGCTTTGGAGTGGACCTTGAACATCTCCTTGAAGGACTTCAGCAGAGCTGCCTTAAAGTAGGAAGGTCCTGACATCTGCAGGTTCATGACTTTAAGCACCACGTCGCTGCTGTAGGGCTCAAAGTTTGTGTCGTACAGGCGCTGTCCGTCTCTACCGAGCACTTGAAAGGCGATGTTGGTCTTGACAGGATCCGGACCGACGCAGCACAGACCTTGTACCGAAGAAACGTAACGGACGATCTCTGGCAGGAAGGCCTGTAGCTTGGCGTGGCCGCTGATCAGCATCTCGCCAGGAGCTCGGTCTTCCCGAGAAATATCAAATCCCATGGCGATATCGATGCTGCAGGCTGAAGCAAAAGGAAACACGTCTTTACCTTTGGCAGCCAGAGAGACAGAGGAATATGGAGGGAAAGGCAAAGTCACACTTTTCAACTCACAAACCTGGGGGGGGCTGAATGTTTGGACAAAGCTCGTCCACCACCTTTTGCTTGATATTTGCCAAGTCGTTGAAGTTCCGCACTCTAAACAGCCTCTCTGGAGTACCGGTGATCTGATGGAGCTTCAGGGGGTGAACGTCTCCGACTGCGATGGCAAACACCTTGATCCCCACATCCCTGAGACTGCTGGCTGCTTCCCTCACTTCATCGTGAGAATCACCATCTGAGATCAACACCAGGATCTTGGGGATCTCCCTGCGGCTGCCCCGCGACACCTCAAAGTAATTCTTGATGTGAACCAAGGCCTTTCCGATGTAGGTGTTTCCACCTTCGTGTTCCATGCGTTGGATGTGTGAGATGCAATCCTCCTTATGGAAGTACTTGTTGAGGTAAAACTCATCTTTAGGTTCATCGCTGAACTGTGCAAGTCCAACGTGCACAAAGTCTTCACTGACGTCGAAGCTGTTCACCAGGTCTGTTGTGAAGTCTTTTATGACGTTGTATTCGGATATGTTGATACTGCCGGACTGGTCCAGTAGGAAGACCAGGTCGGCCTTTTCGCAAGCTGCCAAAGCAGAGCAAGAGAGAGGTGTTTGTTTACATTACTAATAAGTTAAATTATCACTGTATTGGTTCATTCACGTTTGGCCACAACACACTCTCAACTCCCCAATTCACTAAGGGTGGAGGTCTCTCCATACATTTTTATTGACGAGTACTGTTCAGGCAGTTCTCAAAATGTGACCAATACCTCTTGTGGTCTACAGGTAATCGGGTAAGCCACAATTTTTTCTATCTTTCCTGCTCGACCTGATCAGCCAATCAAAATCTGGAAGGCACTCTTTTTTTGTCAAATGTGTTGTTTCTGAAGTACTGTAGTGTATTGAAGTATATATTAACATGTTTACGAAGTACCATCATGCCAAAAGGGGCCACTGAAATCATCCCATTTGCATTATATCTAGCTAGAATCCACTTAGCCTCTGAGAATGAATGGTTGTGTTTTCGTCTCGGACTGAGGACGTAGATATACTTAAGGTTTGGGGATTTTTACTCTATGTTGTGTATCTTTAACATTTCTTTTCAAGATTTATTTTGTACTGTGAATATAATCTAGTTCATAAAACCTCACAAAAGGTTCTGGATGTGCAGTAAGGACTGCTGCTGTCCACAAGTAGGTGAAGGAGGAATGAACTATTGAATCATTGGAACACAATAAGAACATTGAGCACTAAAATATTAATTACTAAAGTTTCTGATTTATCAAGATTCCACTTGACACTTACTGGACTCAATACTGAAATAGTGCTGAGAAGATTTTTCCCCCAAATCATGACTTTCTGGAATAAAACTGAGCATTATCAGATATCACCTGGTTTAAGTGTAAATTATGTATTTTTGTTTGCTGAATTGATCTGTTAAATCTTCCAGTTCAGAAGATGCCACCTTTTGACCCAGTGAACTATACATCAAAACGATTTAAAAAACACTGTTTTGTCGTCTTACCGCCCTTAATGCAGAAGACATTAGACATGTTTCTGTACAAAGTTTCTAGTCCCTCAAAGTCGTCCACGTAGAAAACTTTGGATGCGTCTCCACCAGCCATCGTCTTCAGCTCATGTATTGATGCGTTTTTCACTCCGATACTGACGACCACGACCCCGTTGTTTCTCAGTGCATCAGATGTCTCTTTTAAGTCTAAATAGCCGTTGGCCTCCCCGTCTGTGATCACCATGAGAATCTGAGGCACCTTGCGGGCTCTCCGGCCACCATGCTGAGCACTAAAGAACTCCAGCGAGTATTCCAAGGCCTCGCCTGTGTAGGTGTTTCCTTCTTGTGGCTTCTTATCAGGGATCGCTGCCAGAACTTTTAGTTTGGAGTCAAAAGCCTTCAGAGTAAAATGAGACACGGTTACGTTCGAGAAGGAGATGAGCCCAAAACGAGTCTGGTCCTCGCTGACTGTGGTTTGGTTCACTACTGACTCCATAAACTTCCGCATATTTTCATATTGTGATGGATTTATGCTTGTGGAGCTGTCCACCAGGAAAATTATGTCAGCTTTTCTCATCTGACAATCTGATTGAAGAGAACAGAGACAAAGAGCAAACACAGAGTGTTAGAAGGGAAACTGAGACCTGATTACTGAGACCTGATTAGTTCTCATCGTGATCTCATAAAAGATGAAAAGATAAAATCAACTTATGTCTGTGTGCTCAGTACAGAGATATGTCTCGGATGTGTTTAGCCTAGCTTAGCACAAACACTAGGCTGCTTCGTTTCTATGTTGGATCTTGTTAGCTGGTAAGCTAGCCACTGATCCATGCTGTAGTCATCCGGGTTGGTTGACAGTAGAGTTATTGCAGAGCTCAGACCTGGCAACCCTACTATGGGGACTTTTGAGATGCGACATGCAGTAACCGCACCCAGCAGTTGTTGGTCATCAATAGCTTTAATGCTAACTGGTAAAACCACAAAGACTCCCTTCTGAGAAAAAGAGATTAACCTAAAGACTCAATGCTTTAATAAACTCATAGTCTAAGTAATTTTTTGGGATGGTCTTGAACTTCTCTTACCTTTCTTGCAGATCTTCAAGGCCACCTGGCGTTCCAAGTCCTTCAGAGCATCAAAGTTCCTCTCAACATAAACCCTGTCCAATGAACCGCTGATCTCTTTCAGCTGGGTGGTGTTGGCGTCCGCAATGCCGATGGCGTAGACCACCACTCCCTTGGCCCTCAGAGCCTCAGCAGGACCTTTGACCTGGTCTTTGGCCTCGCCGTCTGTTATCACTATCAGACTCTGCCTCATGCCAGGTCGCCCTTCTCTGCTTGCATCGAAATACTGCGACACCTCTTTGAGGGCCTTACCTGTGAGCGTGCCTTCATTCATCTGCTCCATATTATCGATGGCTAATTTAATGTCATCTGTGCTGTTGTAGCGCCCAAGGGGGAACTCCAGATTGTGGTTTGTGCTGAACTGCATGACGCCGACGTGCACCTCGGTTTGCTCGATGGCGTACTTGCTGATGACAGATTTCATGAACTCTTTCATTTTCTGAAAGTCTTTCTCAGAGATGCTCTCAGAACTGTCAGTTAAGAAAAAGATGTCGCCCTGTACATCTCTGCAAGCTGTGGACATAGATCACAGAAATTATTACATGGTGGGACTGGTTCCACACCTTTCTGTCATTGAGTAGAGACAAGCTACGAGGGGTGCGACCTTTTAAATCACTAGTTCAAAAACAACTAGCTAGTCAAAGTTAAAAACACTCAACTCAAATTGGTACCTTTAGAAGGCTTTGCTTAAAAAAACTCATGCCCCGCTAACTGAAGCGTCACGATAAGGCAGAGTCACTGACTCTGTTACTCACTATCTTCCAGGCCCTGCTTCATAAAACCTCATTCAAGATTACTTTCCTATTTGTATTATTGCAAATTACAAAAAATGCAGCCAGACAACCTAACCCTATTTGTCCAGACAATGATGGTAATATTGGATGGCATAGTTTCGGTACTGTATATTTATATCTATACTTACTACAATTTGGCATTTGAGAGTTTATATCATCAGTCTTCTTGCTTGCTATCCTTATTCTGACATAAATGAGCTTCTATGACAGAAGTTGAAAGCTTAAACAACATTCATTTGTTAGGATACAAATAAACTGCAGCTCTCATGAAAATCACTATGAGTCGGTTTCTTTCATATTCATATTTCATTAGATTTAGCTGTAAAGGCTGCTGTCTAAAAAACGTCTCTCTCATGATTCAATATCTGAACTAGCAGCAGCCTCTTGACCGTTGCTCTACGACTTATCGGAGATGGTATTAGTTAAGAAACGCTAAAAGCAGAAATATCAATTAAACATTCAAATACACCTGGTCATCTTCATCCAGACGGGAACAATGCAACATATTTTTGACTCAAGATTTATTTACTAAATATCTTTACCGTCTTCAGAACAGATGTCTGTGATGATGTCATTGTTGATGGATTTCAAGGCATCAAAATTATTAACATAGATGGCCCTCTTGGGGTCGCCGGCGATCTCTTCCAGCTCCATTTTGTTTGAATCTTTCACCCCGATGGCGTAGACGATGACGCCCTGCGCCCTCAGTTGTTCTGCTGGAGCCTTGACCTCATCGGAGGATTCCCCGTCTGTGATGACGATCAGGTACTCTGGGACTTTGTGATCCCGGCTGGTTAAGTGTTTGCCCATATATAACAGAGCTTTTCCTGTTTCTGTCCCACCTCCTTCGTGTTTAATACCCAAGACGGCTTTCTCCAATGACCTGGCATCTTGGTAGGCTGTCATATTGAATTCTATAGTTGGCGAATCAGCATATTTCACAAGCCCCACACGTACATGTTCTGGCCCAATATGGAAGGTACGTAGAAACTTGATGATGAAGGTCTTCATGTCTTCGAAGTCTAGGTTCTCAATGCTCCCTGAGTCGTCCATCAGGAAGAAGATGTCCGCTTCGTCTTTTTGCACACATGCTGGAGAGGAAGAGCAACTTTAAAGGTTAGTTCTTTTCACAAAGTCAAAGAGTGGAAGGTTAAAAATGAAGATTTAAACCCTGGGGAATATTTGAGTAAAGACTAAACTAAAGACCAACAACTGAAGAGGCAACAAGTAGTCTACAACTTTACATCCCCAGAGCACAAACAAACTGCCGGGTGGACGTGCAGTTGTTGAACATTGACCAGGGATTTCTGGCTTTCACATTAAGTGACTATCAAAAAACACTGGTTCAAACCTTCTCTGTTGCTCGTTTCCCTTGTACCAACTGAGGTGACTCGGTCAATGATGTTTTCACACAGGACTTTCTGCAGGCTCAGCTTCAGAGGCTTCAGCTCTGTGAAACTGTCCACAGTAAAGACATGCTTATCAGAGGGGTGAGACGCCATCTCCTCCAGTTCAGTCTTGTTGGCATTTTCAATTCCTACAGTGTAAATGGTGACCCCAGCCCGACGGAGGTTGATTGCTGCGTCTCTCACTTTGTCCTGGGATTCACCATCTGTGATCACCACTGCCACCTGCTGGACACCCTTTGCATTCCTACTGCCCTTTTCCTCAATGAAGATTTCTTTCAGGGTGAAGTTTAGAGCTGCGCCAGTGTTCGTACCGCCACCACGATAAGGCAGGATCTTGATGAACTGGAGGACTTCGTCCTTGTCATCGAAGGTATCGAGGTAGACCTGTGCTGTGGACTCGGTGTTGTACGTAACGATGCCAACTCGGACTCGAGATGGACCGACATCCAGGCCGCTCACAACCGAGTGGAGGAAAGTGCGCACCAGCTGGAAGTTGTCGTTTCCGATGCTTCTAGACTCATCAACGATGAACACGATGTCGCAAACATTGGCTCCTTTGCAATCTGTGAAAAGAGTGTAGTTAGTTACTTGAGCTATCTTCTACTTAACCATTCAAATATATGTGAAGATGAACTATATCACAGGAATGCTAATTATGGAGGTCGATCCAATAAGCATATTTTTGGTGATTTGCAAATGTAAAAGTGGCTAAGTTAAAATTAGAATTTCATTCAATGAATTACTTTTATTTTTTAAATGAAGAACAAGCTAGAATCATTCTGTGTCAATTACGTCATTATTATTTGTTCCTCACTGCCTGTAAAGTCACTAACTGAAGAATGACAAACACATGAAATACAGTTTCCCAAAGTTTCCCAAATGAATGATGAATGATGGTTCTCACCTTCAGTAATGTTCTCCTTTTGCTCCGTCATCAAGAAATCCTTCAAAAGAAGTAATCGGGGAGAATCGAATGCGTACCCAACACTGGCAAATAACATTAAATCCTTCACGCTTGCACCTGCACTCATACCATAAACAGTTACTGCTGCGTTTTGGATCTTTTGAGCGGGCTCGGACACATAATCATCGGACTCGCCTCCACTCACAACGACCAGGGACTGTGGGGTGCCTTGGTGGGCTCGCCCCCCCACCTCACGGGTAAAAAAGTGAGTGCTGGCGTACTTCAGAGCGCGGCCCAGGTTTCGTGGTCGGTTGGGTTGCGGAGCAAGGCGGAAACGTTTGACAGCAGCCAGGGTTTCCTGTGTAGTTTGAAAAGTATTGAGATAAAACTCCGTCTTGGGTTCTTGACCGTACTGAGCCAAACCGATGCGGTAGCTGGACGCTCCGACGTTAAGCTCGTTGATCAATTTGAGAAGGTCTTTCTTAAATATGGAGAACTGTCCGAGAGATATTCCGCTGTCCACCAGGAAGAAAGTATCTCCAAACCGGTCCGCCAAAGCTGAGAGCGGAGACAAACACAATTACATCTTATAGCGGTACAGTCAAGGTGTCAGTATGCTCAAGTGTTGCTACACCAACCTCATTTTTCAGACTTCACACCAAAACTTTCTTCACGTAGAAGCAGGTGCAACCCCACAAATACCCGTTTCCTTATTTATACAATGAATCATGTCTTTCTGTGATGGCCGTCTTTGAGCTTGGGAACAGCAATGCTTCGGACAACAACGCATTGAAAGCATTTTGTTTTAAAGCAAACTGACACCTTGACTACATCGACATGTACCTCAAAAACAGTGAAAATGACAGTAATCAGTTGAACTGTTTGAAATGCTAATGCTTATGTAACAGTAGCAAATAAAAGGTAGTGTAAACCCTCAGGGTGAGACGCAGGGTGGGACCATCAAACAAACTAACACAGTCTGATCTAGACTTCGGTCGTTTTGTGCATTTCAAAAGATGGACGTTGGCTAAATGTTTTTATATTTCATTACCTTGCCTCTGATCCTGCACAGAGACGCAAACCGTTTGCAGCAGACGATCTTTCAGCGTCTTCAGATCCTGGTAGTTATTGATGGAGGACAGGAAGCGCTCTGGAGGTCGGTTAGTGATGGACTCCATCGTCTTCTGGTTGGCTGCTCCGACCCCGATGCCAAACACGATGACTCTGTGCTGCCTCAGGAGCTGGGCGGACGCCGTCACGTTGTCCTGGGAATCTCCATCCGTGATGACAACAGCGATCTGAGGCACCCGTTGTTTGGCTCGGCTCCCGGCGTCCTCTGTGAAGTAGTTCTCCAGGAGGAATTCGATGGCCTCGCCTGTTTTGGTGCCTCCTTTTCGATAGGGAAGCTTTTCCACTGCAGTCAGCAAGGATTTCTTGTTTGTGTGATCCTTCAGCAGGAACTCCTGGACGGTTTCATCGCTGTACTGAGCCAAGCCGATCCGAACCTTGTCAGGGCCGATGTCTAGTACCTTGATGAGGCTGCGGAGAAAAGACCGGACCTCCTGAAAGTTACTGTTGCCGATGCTGGTGGAGCCGTCGACCAGGAAGACGATGTCGGCCAAGGTGGCGTTTTCACACTCTGGACCGGAGAAGAAAAAAAGGTTCAGCTGTACATGAACTACGATAAGTGTCAGAGAAACATTACAGGTCCCCCCCCCCCCCCCCCCCCCCCACACACACACACACACACACACACACACACACACACACACACACAATCTGTGAAACCGGTTTAAACCCACCTGTAGTCAGAGCAGCGGATCCAGAGGAACACGTCGCTATGATGAGGAAGAGGAGGAGACTTGTTCTGCCCTTCATGATGGGAGTTTCTCTCCTCCTTCAACAAATATAAAGAGATAAAATAAAAAGACAAATAAAAAGAGAAGAAAAGAGAGAAATAAAAAGAGAAGAAAAGAGAGAAATAAAAAGAGAAGTAAAGAGAGAAATAAAGAGAAATAAAAAGAGAAATAAAGAGAGAAGTAAAGAGAGAAATAAAGAGAGAAGTAAAGAGAGAAATAAAGAGAGAAATAAAGAGAGAAATAAAGAGAGAAGTAAAGAGAGAAATAAAGAGAGAAGTAAAGAGAGAAATAAAGAGAGAAATAAAGAGAGAAGTAAAGAGAGAAGTAAAGAGAAATAAAGAGAGAAGTAAAGAGAAATAAAAAGAGAAATAAAGAGAGAAATAAAGAGAGAAATAAAGAGAGAAATAAAGAGAGAAGTAAAGAGAGAAGTAAAGAGAAATAAAGAGAGAAGTAAAGAGAAATAAAGAGAGAAGTAAAGAGAGAAATAAAGAGAGAAGTAAAGAGAAATAAAGAGAGCAGTAAAGAGAGAAATAAAGAGAGAAGTAAAGAGAGAAATAAAGAGAGAAGTAAAGAGAGAAGTAAAGAGAAATAAAGAGAGCAGTAAAGAGAGAAATAAAGAGAGAAGTAAAGAGAGAAATAAAGAGAGAAGTAAAGAGAGAAATAAAGAGAGAAGTAAAGAGAGAAGTAAAGAGAAATAAAGAGAGAAGTAAAGAGAAATAAAGAGAGCAGTAAAGAGAGAAGTAAAGAGAGAAATAAAGAGAGAAATAAAGAGAGAAGTAAAGAGAAATAAAGAGAGAAGTAAAGAGAGAAATAAAGAGAGAAGTAAAGAGAGAAATAAAGAGAGAAGTAAAGAGAGAAGTAAAGAGAAATAAAGAGAGAAGTAAAGAGAAATAAAGAGAGCAGTAAAGAGAGAAGTAAAGAGAGAAATAAAGAGAGAAATAAAGAGAGAAGTAAAGAGAAATAAAGAGAGAAGTAAAGAGAGAAATAAAGAGAGAAGTAAAGAGAGAAATAAAGAGAGAAGTAAAGAGAGAAGTAAAGAGAAATAAAGAGAGAAGTAAAGAGAAATAAAGAGAGAAGTAAAGAGAAATAAAGAGAGAAGTAAAGAGAAATAAAGAGAGAAATAAAGAGAGAAGTAAAGAGAGAAATAAAGAGAGAAGTAAAGAGAAATAAAGAGAGCAGTAAAGAGAGAAGTAAAGAGAGAAATAAAGAGAGAAATAAAGAGAGAAGTAAAGAGAAATAAAGAGAGCAGTAAAGAGAGAAGTAAAGAGAGAAGTAAAGACAAATAAAGAGAGAAATAAAGAGAGAAGTAAAGAGAGAAGTAAAGAGAGAAATAAAGAGAGAAATAAAGAGAGAAGTAAAGAGAAATAAAGAGAGAAGTAAAGAGAGAAATAAAGAGAGAAGTAAAGAGAGAAATAAAGAGAGAAGTAAAGACAAATAAAGAGAGAAATAAAGAGAGAAGTAATCACTCACAGATCTGCTGCATCGGATCCTTCTGCTCCCAAACACTGAAGCTGAGGAGGACGAGGACGAGGAAGAGGAGGAAGAGGAGGCTCCACCTCCAGCCACATTGTGCTCATGTGTTTCTAAGTGTGACTCCACACACATTCAGACCAGAAGACGTCTGAGGGAAGCGACACAAATATTAAAAAACACAGAGGGAAACCAGAAGAAAAACAAATTTGTAACAAAACTGAAAGCTAAAAACCTTTTTATGTGTAAATAAGTAATGATGAGCATCATTACTAATTATTATAATAGTGTTATTAGAGTAGAGACGGTGATGATTTTTACGTTGAACAAGATGTGTTTTTAGATTGAGACTAATAACCAACAATCGAGCATTAAATATTACAATTACACAGAAAATGTTTTTCAAATCTAAGAGCCAATCAGCTCTCTGATACGGAGACAGCCAGGTGTTTCCCATCATGCATTGGGGTCACCTGGCTCTAAAATCTGCGGCCGCCTCGCTCTCGTGATGTCATCGATGACCTCGTGTTCATGACGTCAGAGCAAGTCGGGATCAAGTCAAACACAAATCTACCCAGAATGCATTGTGTGTGTGTGTGTGTGTGTGTGTGTGTGTGTGTGTGTGTGTGTGTGTGTGTGTGTGTGTCAGTAGAGAAAGAAAGGCACAAACACAGGGAAAGGAATCCAGATATGTGTGTATGCATGTGGGGTGTGTGAAAGTGTGCGTAGAGAGAGAGAATCCTCCGTGCTCATCAGGTCCACTGATGAGGGAGTAAAGGGTCTCTCCTCTCTCCTTAGACGCTCCCTCCTCAGCCTGCTCCGCTTCCTTACTGCCTTTTGTTAATTGCCGTTGTTCAATATCATAAATTCCCTGTGAAGACGGAGAGAAATTCTGACCGATTTTGTTCAGTATTCCAACTGTAGATGGAAACCAAAGTGCCTTCAGCTGCAGCTCGTTTCACCGTGAAACAGATGGTGAGACTTCCAGTACGACTACAAAGAGAAGAGAAGTGATCACGACGACTCGTCAGCGTGGAGCAAAAGATGAACAACACCTTGACAGGATGTGAGTAAACATATTTTAGAATACACACTGTATCCTGCTGCTGTCATGAAGAGACAAAGAAGTCAGGAAGATATCTTAAGAATGACAGAACTGCAAGCTGATCAACATGAATCAAACACGCTCCGCTTATTGTAACTTCACTGACGTGTGCGACTGCACAAAGTCACGTATGTGCAGAGTTTCACCTTCATCTGCCGAAGGAGAAGCGCTTCTCTGCCTTAAATCTGAGTTTGAGACGTGCACATACGGGTGGGTTTGGTGACATCACAGCTCATTTGGAAGCCAATCGTGGTCCAGTATGTAGTTTAGATACATTACATGTATCAGAGACATCTCTGTCCAACAATTCAACTTTTCTTCAACTGTTTGTCAAATCAATTTAACAGGCAATGATATGTCAACGTTCAAGACTTGTTTCCAGTGTCCCCAAGTGGCCAAAAATGATCCATCATTGCATGTTCAACAGCTTCAAATGTGATCACTAGTGATCACAGTGACTAGTAGTGATCACATGTTCATCGCTGCATAGCTGTGCTGGGCTGTGACCTTACTATTATGTCTCGTCAGCTTCAAAGTGAGGAGCCAGTGTTACCAGCAGCAGCTGTAGCTGTTTAATTCAGAGTGATTCTAAAGATTAGCATTTAAGAAATACACTAAACTATTATTGTTATCATTATTATTAATAAACTCTGTGGAGTGTAGACAGAACGTCCTCTACAGGAGCTAGCTAGCATCAGCTAGGGTTCATAACACTGTCAAAGTGACATTAAGAAATAAAACGTGAAGAGTTTCATTGGGAGGAATTCCATTTAAAAAAATGCAGAAATAGCATTTCTTCTTTATTTATATAATATTGAACACTTTGGGGCTCCGTATTTCACAGACTGGATGTACAAATGAGACATGTTGGCACGGGGCCCCTGGCTCTAAGCCGGGGCCCCGTGCCAACAACTCAACAGCGGCTCTGACACAATATAACCCTGGACATGTTCTAGGGCCTGGTCCAGCTCTGGGTGAAAAAGCTTTATCTCCACAGTGGGTTTCTGAGAAGGACTCATGAGAATATATATTTATATATATATATATATATTTATATATTTATATATATATATATATATATATATATATATATATATATATGTTTAACTGTATAAACACATATATATATATGTTTAACTGTATAAACACACATATATATATATATATTTAACTGTAACTGAAGCGGACATTCCAACACAAACCTCGGTTACAACTCAACACAGTAGTTGCTTGAAGGTGAAACAATGAGCGCAGCGTTCTGCAGACAGAGGGAGGACGGATCGGGTCGAGGCCGAGCCGAGGAATCCAGATCAGGAGAGGAGCCGAGTGGTGGAAGTGATCAAACTGTTATCTTCTCTCTTTGAAACGTTTACTTTCTAGACGTCTGGTCCTTGAAATGTTCAGGTGGTAATCTGTGAGAACTGTTACTGTACATCTCATGGAGTTTATGCGCTCTGTGTGTGTGTGTGTGTGTGTGTGTGTGTGTGTGTGTGTGTGTGTGTGTGTGTGTGTGTGGAGACCTGTTCTGGGTAAAATGTGAGACTTCTTTCTGGAGAAAAGAAGTAAATATGGTCCATGTGTCGGTCAATAAGCACAAATAGAGTCAACATGGCACCTTTGGCAGGACAATCCGTAACAGAGTCTCTGAGGTCTGACACTGCTACAGCCATTCAATGACCAAGAGGGGGCGCTGCAGTCCACCCAGTCCACTACAGTCCACACAGTCCTACAGTCCACTACAGTCCACACAGTCCACACAGTCCACTACAGTCCTACAGTCCACCACAGTCCACACAGTCCACACAGTCCACTACAGTCCTACAGTCCACTACAGTCCACACAGTCCACACAGTCCACACAGTCCACTACAGTCCTACAGTCCACTTCAGTCCACACAGTCCACACAGTCCACTACAGTCCTACAGTCCACTACAGTCCACACAGTCCACTACAGTCCACACAGTCCACACAGTCCACTACAGTCCTACAGTCCACTACAGTCCACACAGTCCACTACAGTCCACACAGTCCACACAGTCCACTACAGTCCTACAGTCCACTACAGTCCACACAGTCCACACAGTCCTACAGTCCACTACAGTCCACTACAGTCCACACAGTCCACTACAGTCCACACAGTCCACACAGTCCACTACAGTCCTACAGTCCACTACAGTCCACACAGTCCACACAGTCCTACAGTCCACTACAGTCCAATACAGTCCACACAGTCCACTACAGTCCTACGGTCACTCAAACCAACATGTGGTTCTACATAGACCCTCTGAGTTCCCCACCAGTGTCAGTGTTGGACGTGGATGTGTTGACACTGCAGTGGAGCGCGGAAAATATTTCACCAGACAACACAGCAGGTTCTGATGCTTCCTGTTTTGATCTAAAGTATCTTATCAGCTGATCGGTATCTACTGAAATGATGCTGATCATCTCTTTAGTCCAGATCAATAATTGAAGCCTGTATGGTCTTTACAGAGTTGAATCAGGACCTTCAGTATTTAAAAGCTTGTGTCTTGGTGCCAGATTTAGTTTTCAGTTATTTCAAAAGAAGAAGAAGATGTGTTTAGGAGGGTTGGGCATCCAGAAAGGGTCAAAAGAACGAAAACAATGTCACCATCAGAAGCTTCATTTACATTTAAGTTGACATGAATAGTAAAATGAGATCACATGTTGGTTTCAGACCAGAGCTTCAGATTGTTGTTTCCTTCATGCTTCCTCTCTCTGCCCACTCGTCCTGGTTCTGTTCTCTATCAGCAGACTGATATCAGCTCAATGGGCTCAGACATAAGAACGGAATGAAGAAAGCTGAAACTCACAGAAACAACAGTTCAACAGTTGTGTGTTCTGGCAGCTTTCAACAGAAAGTTACACACTGTGGTTACAGTTTGTCCACTGGGACGAAAAAACAACAGCAGCTTCAAAATGATCTGCAGCGGCCTGAAGGGGGCGCCAGCAGCACCTCATACTGTCCTGATCCAGAACTGCTTCATACGATGTACTTTACTCGAGTATTTCCATTTATACTACTTCATAATTCTTCTCGTAACTTCTCCCTCACACCAGCAGATGGCGCCAGTAGACAAGCATAAATAAACACACAGTGGTGGAAAATAAAATGTATTTAAGTACTATTTGATGTACTATACTTCTACTGTACTCCTACTGTACATTTCAAATGGAAATATTGTTATTTTTACTGCAGTATTACTACTGTCAGATGACTATAGTGCAGTATAAAGTACCTCTGAGATGGAGCTAGAGTACAAGTATGAAACAGAGATGTAAATACTACAGAACCTCAAATATGTACTTAAGTACATTACTTGAGTAAAAGTACACACATATCACCGCTGTAGATATTTATGTAACCAACAGAAACGACCCTGTCATGTTAAATAGATTGAGAGGTGATCCTTCTGTCCTGAACCACGAGTCCTGGTCTGTGGTGGACTAGAGTTTCTGTCTCAGGAAGCTTCCGAACTGACTGAAAAGAGCCACAAGTCAAAGCCATGATGAGAGTCTGACTCTGGTCTGACTCTCGTCTCCTAGGGGGCGTGGCCATGTTGACACAGGGGGCGGAGCCAGTGTGAATGAACGCAGCCTGCTGTCTGTGCAGCACAGACCTTCATTCACTTGTCATCATGTGGACTTCAGAGACGCTGCTCGAGGTTTCCACCAACAGCAGTGAGAGAAACACCACCGGAGCAAAGGACTGGTCTGAGGTCAGTGTTACCCTCCTATTACTCTGAGTAATACTATGAGTAAAGAACCTGTTAGTTACACATTCTCAACTAATACTAGTACTCAGATCTTTTACTTTGAACCAAAGTATCAGCATCAACCTTTAGAAGTACTCTTTAAGTCGGTGATGTAACCAGTTACAGCTGTGAGAGTATAAGAAGAGATAAAAGTTCTCTGAAACACATCAAAGCCTCTTTAACAGAACATGAAGGAGGTCTGATGATCATTTAAATGAGTCCGGTAGAGTTACACCTCGTGTCTCTTCTCTATTTCAACACTTTCACTCTCAAACACCTGCAGCTGCTTCAAACCTGAAGCTTCTTATTGTCGAATCTCCCTTGACACAAATACTCACGAGAGAAAAAAGTCCCCAACAAAGTGACGACTTCCTGCCGGTGGTTTGATCAAAGCGACTGATTCCTTCAGTCGTTCGTTTTAAGAACGACTTCATTGTCCTTTACTTTCTCACAGTTTCATCTTTTAAAGCTGCTTCACTGAGCTCTCTGCATGCTGTAGCGTGTGAAACTGATCTGAGGTCTGATCCGTCTGCAGGTGTATGAAGCAGTCCGGTGGATCCAGCTCGGCATGGCTCTGCTCAGGTCAGTGGGTTCATCACGAACATCTTCATCCTCCTGAAGTTCATTCTCTTCATGTTGTGCTTCATCTCGTCACAGCACTCAGACAGTAAAGAAGGAAACGTTTGATTAGATGCTCCTTGTAGGAGCCATTAGTTATGTCTGTGTATTATATGTTTGAATTGGGAGCCTATCTCAGGTTGACCACTGGTGGCAGTGTGTATTTGTGTGGCAGGTAGTTTATATATGGGGCACAGGTACAACTGACAGAGGTAATGATGCATGGGTGACGGGGAGATTGCACGTTTTTTATCGCAAACCAGACACACCAGAGGGAGACCAGGAAGATAAGTGATATTAAAATGTATTATCATCTGAATGCTAATTAGACGGGAACCTCACCCAAACGTGTGAAAGCCTGGAATCTTTATGTCAAAGCGAGTAAGAAAACACGATCTTCTACGGCACCCAGCCGAGTGGCTAGTTACAGAATCAGTCATTACACTCCTTCTTAAACTATTGAATCTGTTCCAGTGAGTTATGAGGACAAAGACTTCACTCTGGTTCTGTTTCAGTGTTCTGGGTTCAGCCTCCGTCATCGTCTGTGTGAAGTCACAGAGACTCAACCTCACGCCGGAGGTCAGAGCTCATTCTTTGTTTGACGTGTTTCTGCTCTCTGACTCTCTGACTCTCTGACTCTGTGACCCTCTGACCCTCTGACTCTCTGACCCTCTGACTCTCTGACTCTCTGACTCTCTGACTCTCTGACCCTCTGACTCTCTGACCCTCTGACTCCTGACTCTCTGACCCTCTGACTCTCTGACTCTCTGACCCTCTGACTCTCTGACCCTCTGACTCCTGACTCTCTGACCCTCTGACTCTCTGACTCTGTGACCCTCTGACTCTCTGACTCTCTGACCCTCTGACTCCTGACTCTCTGACCCTCTGACCCTCTGACTCCTGACTCTGTGACCCTCTGACTCTCTGACCCTCTGACTCCTGACTCTGACCCTCTGACCCTCTGACTCTCTGACTCTGTGACCCTCTGACTCTCTGACTCTCTGACCCTCTGACTCTCTGACCCTCTGACTCTCTGACTCTCTGACTCTCTGACACTCTGACCCTCTGACCCTCTGACCCTCTGACTTTGAACGTGTGAATGATGTTCAGAATCCTGTCACAGACGTTTGTAGACCTGCAGCTTGTTTGTGACTCAGTGGAGACGATTTGAGTTCAGATTCAACTGCTCCACGTGAACCTGAAGGTTGTTTTTTTCCAGGTCTCCAAAGAGGCTTTAAACCAGTTTCTGAACATCATCTCACAAAATTTAAAACCAGTTTGAACCTTACTTTAGACCACACGTTTGTGTTTTTTTTTTATTTGTTTAAGTCTCACTGTTCAAAAACAACTGATTGTATTAGTAAGAAATGCTCAGCTGGGATGTGTAAAGGTTGATGAACAATCTGAATAAATCCTGTAATTTCAACATTATGGTCCTTTACTTTAAAGAATATAACATAATAACAATAAGTAAGAAGTCAAACTGTGTTTGCAGCTGCAGCCTCTGTTCCTGCTCAGTGTGTCCGACCTGCTGCTCGCTGTCTGCTGGCTGATCGGAGCCGCTCTGTTCTCTCAACACTGCAGCAGCCTGAACACTCTCTGCTACCACCTGCACACTGTGGAGCAGGTAAGACTGCACTTTACTGCTCTATATTACACGTTACTGCTCTACATGACACTCTACTGCTCTATATTACACTTCAATGTTCTATATTACATGTTACTGCTCTATATTACACGTTACTGCTCTATATTACACGTTACATGCTCTACATGACACTCTTCTTCTCTATATTACACTTTACTGCTCTATATTACATGTTACTGCTCTATATTACACGTTACATGCTCTACATGACACTCTTCTTCTCTATATTACACTTTAATGCTCTATATTACATATTACTGCTCTATATTACACATTACATGCTCTACATGACACTCTTCTTCTCTATATTACACTTTACTGCTCTATATTACATGTTACTGCTCTACATGACACTCTTCTTCTCTATATTACATATTACTGCTCTATATTACACTTTACTGCTCTTCATGACACTTTACTGCTCTACATTACACTTTACTGCTCTATATTACACTGTACTGCTCTCCATGACACTCTACTGCTCTATATTACACTTTACTGCACTACATTACACTCTACTGCTATATTCTATATTAACCGTTACTGCTCTATATGACACTCTACTGCTCTATATTAAACGTTACCGCTCTACATGACACTATAATGCTCTACATGACACTTTACTGCTCTACATTACACTCTACTGCTCTATATTAAACGTTACTGCACTACATTACACTTTACTGCTCTATATGACACTTTACTGCACTACATTACACTTTACTGCTCGACATGACACTTTATGCTCTCCATTACACTTTACTGCTCTATATTAAATGTTACCGCTCTATATGACACTCTATTGCTCTACATTACACTTTACTGCACCACATGACACTTTACTGCTCTATATGACACTTTACTGTTCTCCATTACACTTTACTGCACTACATTACACTTTACTGCTCTACATGACACTTTACTGCTCTCCATTACACTTTACTGCACTACATTACACTTTACTGCACCACATGACACTTTACTGCTCTATATGACACTTTACTGCTCTCCATTACACTTTACTGCACTACATTACACTTTACTGCTCTACATGACACTTTACTGCACTACATTACACTTTACTGCTCTATGACACTTTACTGCACTACATTACACTTTACTGCTTTCCATGACACTTTACTGCTCTACATTACACTTTACTGCTCTATATGACACTTTACTGCACTACATTACACTTTACTGCTCTCCATGACACTTTACTGCTCTCCATTACACTTTACTGCACTACATTACACTTTACTGCTCTCCATGACACTTTACTGCTCTACATTACACTTTACTGCACTACATTACACTTAACTGTTCTATATGACACTTTACTGCACTACATTACACTTTACTGCTCTATATGACACTTTACTGCTCTACATGACACTCTACTGCTCTGCATGACACTCTACTGCTCTACAGGACACTTTACTTTCTAACTCTCCGATCAAACTGTGACGCTCCACTACGCTGGCAGAAAACATGTGATTTACGTTTTGAATTCAAACAAAAAGTCTTTGTTAGGTTTAAGAAAATGTAAACAAAGAAAAATTAGTCGGGAAAACTTATAGAACAACAGATGGATGTTTAAAGTTCTACATGAGCAATGTTTTAGAAACATTCTGATAATTTCACTGAGAGATTTATGAGTTTATGTTCTAAGTTCTTCTCACTGATATAAAATGAACGAAGAATGAATGAATGAAAAATAAACTGCTTATTCACAAATATTGAATATTTAATAAAGAAATAGAAACATTCTGTTTCTTTAAAGGGCAGCAGGTCAGTGATTGTTCACCAGTGATGAAGATATTATGGGATTTCATTTTCCTCAAAACAAATAAATATGTTCCCTTAAAAATCCGCCACAATAAGGAAGCATCGTATGAAGCTTTGAATCCTCATGAACCACAAAGACACTTCAAAAATGGAAAGTCTCAACTTCCTCCTGAGAAAAACAGCTGAAATAGAAAGTGTTTAATTTAAAGAAGGTTCTTCATCACAAACACTTTCACTGACTTTAAACTCTTTTCTCTTCATTTCACTCAGTTTCCTCCAAACAAACATTTTACTCACATTCAGCTGTCAATCAGACAGTTCTCTGCATTTGAATTTGGTCCCTCCCACCAGCTCAGTGATTGGAGGATAGGTGTGTCCGTCTGCCTTCAGTACATCTAGTGGTCCTCAGAGGAACTGCAGC
Organism: Cebidichthys violaceus; assembly: GCF_023349555.1. NCBI lineage: Eukaryota > Metazoa > Chordata > Actinopteri > Perciformes > Stichaeidae > Cebidichthys > Cebidichthys violaceus. The sequence goes on along the minus strand of NW_027176333.1, from coordinate 196,376 downwards.
TGAAACACCAAATACTTTAATGACCACTGATGTAAATGTAGATACTGAACACAGCGGTGCTGATTAATTAAAATCATGAGAACCTGATACATAAGAACATAACTCACAATCACAGATTATACCAACTCACAGAGGAACCCTTTAGAGTCAGTTTGAGACTCACAGAGGAACCCTTTAGAGTCAGTTTGAGACTCACAGAGGAACCCTTTAGAGTCAGTTTGAGACTCACAGAGGAACCCTTTAGAGTCAGTTTGAGACTCACAGAGGAACCCTTTAGAGTCAGTTTGAGACTCACAAAGGAACCCCTTAGAGTCCGTTTGAGACTCACAGAGGAACCCCTTAGAGTCTGTTTGAGACTCACAGAGGAACCCTTTAGAGTCAGTTTGAGACTCACAAAGGAACCCCTTAGAGTCCGTTTGAGACTCACAGAGAAACCCCTTAGAGTCAGTTTGAGACTCACAGAGGAACCCCTTAGAGTCAGTTTGAGACTCACAGAGGAACCCCTTAGAGTCAGTTTGAGACCCACAGCTTCTTCCTCATCTCACGATACACCCGTCCACCAGTAGTTGGACCAGTAGCACCAGTAGATGTTCTGGAGTCCTGCTGACAAACAGACTGAAGTTGTACACACGTTGTATTTAATCGCCTCAATATTTGTCTCAGAGGTCCAGGTCCTGAACTGGTCCTGAACTGGGTCAGTCTCGGATGAAACAGAGCAGCAGAACCAGGACAGACCTCAGAAACACATTCCTGACCTACATGCATTGTTGTGTCTCTTGGCTCTGTGTCTTTGTTCAGATTCTCTACATGGCCTCCTTCTTCTACACCCTCAACTATGTGCTGAACCTCTACACGGGAATCAGAGACAAGTTCTACAGCTGCATCAACCAAGTCCCACTTCAGGTTCCTGCAAACTAACACATCTACTTTATGAGCTACAGCGACGCCACAAACATCTGATGATCAGAATGCGATGACGTATGAAAGCAGCCAGCAGGATTGAAAGTACTTAACGTGATACAATCACATGAATGCAGCAGTGATGATGATCCAGACATATTTTACTGATCAATCAATACTTTAACTTCAACTACTGATAATACTTACATACTGTCACTAGTGGAGCATGTCCACAGTGTGGTATTAATACTTTTACTACAGTAAAAAGGTACTTTAGAGTACTTATTTAAGACAGAGTTTTATGTTTCCTAAAAGGTGAAAATAGATTAAAATTAGGTTGTTGTTGTTGTTATTATTGTTGCTGTTGTTGTTGTTGTTGTTGTTGTTGTTGATGATGATGAGCAGGGATGTTTTTGCCACAGTGATGTGACTCTAACTTAAAGGAACAGTTCAACAGTTTGGGAGATCCACCACTTTTCTAAGAACTAAGACAGTCACTCTCACACCGTTAGCTTAGCTTAGCATAAAGACTGGAAACGGGGGGGAAACAGCTAGCTGGGCTCTGTCCAGCTGATGAGCACGTTAAACCTGGTTAGTTTAATCGTACGATAACCAAACCACCAAACCACAACCACATCACGGCACTGACAGCAGAGCAACACATTTCCTGAAAGGTCAAACTGTTCCTTTAATGCTGACATCATCGTCAGCTGACGTGTCTTTGAAGTTCTGATTCAGGTCTTTGGAGTGAGTTCTGATTCGGGCTTGTCTTTGTCCAGGTTTCCAGCAGAGTGATCACTGCGCTGCTCTCAGGGTGAGTTCATCTCTCAGCATCGCTGCTCTTCATGTTTCCTGAGTCCTCTTTAAACGGTTGCTGCTCTGTTCGCAGTCTGTTTCCTGTTCTGCTGATGACGCCTGTGTTCATACAAGGAAACATCAGCCAATGTCAGGCTAACTTCAGCGAGCCCTACAGGTGCGTTGAGACACGATGAAGAGCGTGATGAAGTATTTACCTGAGCTCACTGTGCTCCGCCCCCCCACCAGGTGTCTCCTGATGCACACCGGAGCGCTGTACCTCACCTCACAGCACCAGCAACCAATCACAGCCTGCGCCCGGCTGCGCACCTACCACCTCGCCATCTTCCTCGCCTCCTTCTTCCTCACCCTCCTCAGCATCACGGTGAGTGACGTCACATGACGCTGACATGACGTTAAACAAACCGAGCTCCGGTTGAACCTCCTTCCTCTCCGGCTCCAGGTGCTCGCGGTGAAAGCTCGTCGTATCTACAGACGGATCGTGACCTCGAGCGGTTATCTAGGCCCCCAGCAGCGGGCCTCGTTCCGCGCGATGGACCGGCGGATGCTGCTGTACCCGCTGGTCTTCGTCCTTTGTTGGGGTCCAGGTTTGTGTCTCCATCTCACGTCACTGTGATAAACCAAAGAGCCGGGTTTTTGACTCCGTGTCTCTGTGTTTGTTTCCTCAGCGATTAGTCTGGCTCTTCTCCGGCTGGTGAAGCCCTCGGCGGGTCAAGGTGCGACCGGCGTCGCCCTCTACGTATCTCAGGTGAGGACGGGGTCTGGAGCTGGTCCTCAGCCGGTCTGGGGTCTGAACACACCTATGGTCCGGTCTCTTTAGGAGTCTCTCTGTAGACATTTGATTGACTTCTCTAACAGGAAGTGTTGACAGACACTTCATACAGAGGGACCCAGGAGGCCCCTAGACCTGGACCTTTGAACAAGCCTGTTCAAAGGTCAAAGATTTGGTCCTCAGAAGGAGTTCTTATCTGTAACTTCAGTGGCACAGTAAGGTCAAAACACACTGTGAAAGGGTTAATGTTTTAAAAAGAAAACACGGACGCCATGGTAGAGACCTGTCAATCACAGTAAGCCCCGCCCCTAAAGCATCCCCTGCTTTATGGTCTGTTTGACTCTAAATGGAGCATAATGTACTAAATGAACATCATGCTGTATTGAAGAAGACTGTAAACTAGAGATTGAGACCATAAACTCATGTTTACAATGTTTACTGAGGGAATAAATCAAGAGAGAAGTAGAGTCATTTTAGACTAGACTTCTATACAACCAGAGGAGTCGCCCCCTGGTGGACACTAGAGAGAATGCAGCTTTAACACATGAAGGGTTGACTTCACTTTATAGAACTGGAGGTTGATTCAAGGAAATACTGGAGAATCCTCAAGCCTCTCAAATCAATTAAAATGATGTAGCGTGTGAGGAGTCAGGGGTCAGGATCAGGGGTCAGGTGTTTCTTGGCTATTACAGTTTTTGCCCGTTGCTTGAACACATTTTGCAAAACTTTGCTCATTGTGCCAAAACTCTACACACAAGTAAACATGACACAACACTGGGAAATATACCATTCACATCTGTGTCAAATTGAAACTCTACTATCAAAACCTAAACTCTGCTATTAAAACCTAACATTCCTTTGTCAAAATGTAACTCTGATGACAAAATGACACATACTTGCATCATATGCATACACTTTCAGATCAGGGGAACACACTAGTCTACTTTATATAAAACACTGCAGTCTTTGATTTTCACTGTTTATTCAGAAGGCATATTTTCAGGAGGCACATTTTCAAACAACCAAAAAAGCAAATAGGCCTACTCAATATTGTACATTGCAGTAACATGAATTCAGACAAAGCAAAAAAGAAAATAATAATAATAGAAAAAAACACTATACTGTAAACACAGAAAATCATGGCAATTGTGCATACGTGGGCTCATGGATCCCGCCGTCTGTTGGGGTCTGGCCACAGGACCTCATCGACATCGCAAGCAATGTCTTCTCCGGCTCGGCACCGGGGAAAATATCCCCTTGCATGACGAAACCATCCATGGATTGCTGTCACCTGAATGTCGCCGCAGGCCTGTTCCATTGCCTGCAGAAGAGGCATGCGGGCATGTGGTTGGCGGTCATATACACGCCATCTCCAAGCCGAAAATGATTCCTCTATAGGGTTTAAGAATGGTGAGTAAGGGGGCAAGTATACCACTTCTAATTGATTGTGGTTGGTGAACCAGGCCTGGACCAGAGCAGCCCGACGGAAACTGACATTATCCCATACCACCACAAACCTGGGCTGATCTGGTCTGTTCTGTACAACTATATTATGGAGAGCATCTAGAAATGTGAGTATATGTTGGCTATTGTATGGACCTCGTTTTGCATGATGATGCAGAAGCCCTCGAAGGCTTATGGCGGCACACATTGTGATATTTCCCCCGCGCTGCCCCGGGACGTGCACAATTGCCCTTTGGCCAATTACATTACGACCTCGTCGTCTTGTTTCGCTCAGGTCGAATCCAGCTTCATCCATGAAAATGAATTCACGAGGCTGTACGGCTCCATCCATGGCCAAGATTCTCTGTAACAAAAAAGAAAACATATTACTGTACTACAGTGCTACACATACAGAACCCTCACCCCATCACACAGGTACCTGTGTAGCTCTCCGAATGGATCCATGTGGTACTGATATGGTACATATTCAGCTGCTACTGGATTTCAGAAATACTGTATTGTAAATGTAAAGGACAGCTACACTTACCCGTACATATTCAGCTCGAAGTCCTTTGACCCTGACACTGTTCCTCTCAATGGGACCCTGTAGAGCTGCTTCATGGTGATGTTGTGTTCTCCCAAGATGCGTCTGATGGTGGTGATGCTCACACGGTTTATGTTGTTGAATACTTGCCCGTCTACAAGTATTTTCTGTCGTAGCTGGTGGAGTCTGGGTGGGTCTGCCCTCACTAGGTCCACAACGGCAAGTTCCTGCCGTTGTGTGAACAGGCGTTGGCGTCCTCCCCCAGAAGGTCTTCTAGTCATTCTAGTGAAATACAACCACAAATTGTCATCGGTTTGCTTCTTTTTCTTACAGTACTTTACTGTATATACTGTATCATCCACTGTACTGAAACATCTCATAAGTAATCATGGTATGTTTCACAGAGATTACCACTTTGGCTGCAAAGGGAGCATTAGCACCCTGCAATACCCTGTACACGTGATGTGGTCATGTGATATACTGTAGTAGAGTGCTGTAAATACCATCAGAGTAGAGCAGAAGATAGAGCGGTGAAGACATACCTGTTTTCTAGTCGGAATGTTCTTATTACAGATGCCACTGTGAAGCGGTTTAGATGTGGGTGGACTCTCTGCCCAGCTTCCCTCATAGTCAGGCCACGGTTGATGACATGGTCCACCAAAGTTGCTCTTATATCATCAGGAATAGGGGTCCGTGCATGGCCTCCTCGACCTTGACCTTGTCCTCCTCCTCTTCCTCTTCCTCCTGCTCTTGCTCTCCCTCCATCCATGCTTGCAAAGTTCTTGAAATGGCTAAACTGAGGGCTTTTTGTAGCTGATTGGTGTTCAGTTTTGCAAGTAAGTGCCTTCAGGTGTGTATTTGAGTGGTTGCAATTACCCGATGTGTATTTTGGATACATGTGTTTTCCAAATGGCACCCTGAGATTTCATTTTTGAACGAAGTGTCTTATGTATGAAATAGAGTGTAGTATGCAGGACCGAGTGTGTTGCATAAAGGAGTAAGTGTGTTGCAGAATTGCAACTAGAGTGCAAAGCAGGGCTTTTGTTTGAGGTATGGGTACATGTGTTTGAGGTATGGTAAGAAAAGCTTCAAGTTGTGTTACTTTAGTCTAAGCATGGGTCTATAGTGTTCAAGCAACGGGCAAAAACTGTAAGGGTCTTAAGCCAAATGGTTTGGAACAACAACACAAATGAATGAACTTCAGTGTGTCTTCTGTCCGCAGGCCTTCACCTCGGCCTCTCAGGGTTTCCTCAACTGTCTGGTCTACGGATGGACTCGTGGACGTCTCCGCCGGGCCGGCAGGAGGGTTTTGTCTCGAGACAGAGACACTCAGACGCCTCTGCTGAGATCACAGAAGAAGATGAGCTACCAGACACTTCGCACCGGCTGAAAGAGACAGAAGTGACAAACTGAAAGTGAAAGTGAGAGGCTGGAAAGTCTGAACTTTTTCTTTCACTGACAGGGAAAACCCCACGGCTGCGTCTCTGCAGAGGACGAAGACTTCAGCCTCTGATCCTGAACCACTGAGGTGAGAAAAAGGGGAAGAAGAAGAAGAAGATGGAGAATTCACGATGAGAGAAAACAGGATTTGAAAGAGACGCGGCTGCTTTCACTCTGAACTGTGGGTTTAAACCTTATCTGGGTCACATGACCACTGAGGAGGAGAAGGAGGAGGAGGAGGAAGAGGAAGAGTCTCACCAAGACGGACGACTTCTTGGTATAAGTTGGTGATCATTTGAGCAGATTTGACTTTAAAGGAATCTGATTTAAAACCAAACAAAATCTTAAGATGAAGAAGAAAAGACGTTGAATAAATGTGAGTTTAACACTGAAGTCCAGTTCTTCTCTTCTCTGAGTCTAGAGGCTGCAGACATTTAAGACTTTAACCTGTTGGATTAAACACTTTGTTATAACTGAAGCCTCCTGAAGCTTTTCTGAAGAAAGATTAAGTTTGATATTTTTATCAATAATGCTGTTTTTAAAGCACAAATTCAGTTGTATTGTGCTGGTTGAAGTTCTGCTCCCCAAAGACTAAAGTGAACATTTTAAAGAAGCAGAAATCAGTTTTTACAGCTGAAGAAGAACGATACACCCGATGTTTCCATTCTGCTTGTTGTAGTATTGTAATTAAAATATCAGGTAAGAAGTGTTTAGTGATGTCAGTGAAATGCAGAGACACCGGTTGTGTTCTGACTTTGATGTGATCGGCGAGGACGTTTTCCCTCTTCGAAACACGGTGAGTTCGTCACACCACGTGACTTCATTCAGAGACGCCTGACCTCACTCATTATGTGGTGTGGTGTTCAGAGGGGAACACCGCCCCCCCATGATCCTCCCCCATGATCCTCCTCTTCGTCCTCCTCCTCCTCCTCCTCCTCCTCCCTGCTGTGGGCACTTAGCCAGAATCTGCAGAAGAACAATGGATTTCCTCTTCAATCAGACCTCAACTAATCTCAAATAGTGAAGGTCATGCTCACTGCAGGAAGCTTCACTGCAGATCAACGAAACAGAAACCAGTGACATGAAATGTCTTGGCATGAAAATACTGAGGAAGGTTCAGAAAGATGATAACATGACAGCAGCAATCCAACGATGATTAACTTTTCTCAATATATTTCATCTTTTGTCTTCTAGTTGAATAAAACGCTGCTTTCTTTGGTTCAGATATCTTTGTTCAACATTATAAGAGCAGAATATAAAACTGTATAATACTTTATGAGTCTCTGTGGTGTATAACAATTCAGACTAAACACTATGAAATACACTGTAAGAGCCACAGGTGTATATATTATTTAATTGGAATTTAGTGAATATTTATCATTTAATTTCTGAATTATGCTCATTGTGTAGGAACTAAGATATGTAAAATATATTGAAAGACATTTATGTTAACGAGTGACGCTCCCTTATGTAGTGTTTTAATGACGTCATGGCGGCAGCAGGTGCAAACGAAGAGCTGCATTAGGCATGGGAGCACATAGTTTATCTACCGTGTGACAGAGAATATTGTTTGTATATTTAGTTAAAGCTTTGCTACGCAAAATAAAGACAAACGGAAAAGAACTAAACAATCTCCTGTCATTCGCGTAAGGAAATGAAGTCACTGTGCCGGCAGCTCATTTGCGGCTTAATATTGAACAAAACTGACGGAACGCCGCTACATTAGTAGAAAAACTTCTCCAAGGACTTGGCATGTGGATGTCGGATGCCAGTTGATCACCGGTGAAACCTGAAGAAAAGTCCCAAAAGATCGAAAAAAGTCAGAGAGACAGCGAGATCCTCTTTGTGGCACTGGCACCTCAGTGACTAGTCTGTGGCACCTTGCGGCACCTCAGCGGCACCTCAGCGGCAAGCGTCAGTCAGATGTCACAACAGCGGCACTCGTTCGGCAACCGTCATGAAGCTGCCGGACTAAGTGGGCGGAGCCACATTTCCTGAGAACACACATTGTTGTTACGACAGGTCAGCTGCCGTAAATCAGTTTTATGATTTTAGTTGCGTCACCTGAGCCACCCGTTGTCTGTATACGTCCGTAACCACGTTGTTTTGTTTCTCATTCATTTTATTTAAGTATGATTTTGCTGGTTTTGCAACAAAAGGGAACATAATACTTTTTTTTTTATATTCTAGAGTCAAACTTTCTATATTTCAATGGCAACAAAGCTGAAGTAATTGTATTTGGACCACAGTATTTGACCAACATTATATCTTCTCATATTGGCCTTTAACCTCTTCTGTTTCACCAGTCAATTCAGGATTCAAGTGTGACAATTAAATCAATGACGTAGGTAAATTAGGCTTAGTGTTTGAAAAGAATGAACCAAACGTCTCTTTATTTTTCAATTGTCATTATTTATTGCTTCATGAACTACACATGCTCACTCTTCTATTACATAAAAATAACAAGTAAATACATGATGTATACAACTAGGTTGCAAATTAACAATCAACATCAAATAACAGATGAAATAACCTGCATTAAATACATCTGTATCAATAACCTAGACAATTAAGAAAGACAGGTAAATATAACAAATCTATGGTTTAAATACACTTATACTGCCATCTAGTGGTAGAGATGGTAAACACTTTTAATCTGCGTCTTCTTTTACAGCTCTGCGTTCACTCAAGCAACAGCACAATACGGTGAAAGAATAAATAGCAGTCGCTCTTCAAAATAAAAAACAAATAAACGATAAAACAGACTATCAAAACGTACACGGTCCATGGGGGCACACTCCTCTGACTACTAGCGGCAATCGTCTGACGCCTAGTGGCACTCCTGTGACAACTGTTGTCACTGGCAGCTTGTGGCACCGACATATAAGCAGAGGAAGAGTGAAGCTATTTTCAGACTTGTATTCTGTATATGGGTTTTTATTTTAAAACGTTTTACATATACATATATATATATATATATATATATATATATATATATATATATATATAAATACATATATATATATATACACTTTTAAATGATAATAAAACGGCTGCTTTATTTTCATTACTTTATCTAATTGTGGTAAATGAAATAATTAGTAAATTTATAAAGATTTAGGAAAGAGTGTATTATGTTCCCTTTTGTTGCAAAACCAGCAAAATCATACTTAAATAAAATGAATGAGAAACAAAACAACGTGGTTACGGACGTATACAGAGAACGGGTGGCTCAGGTGACTCAACTAAAATCGTAAAACTGATTTACGGCAGCTGACCTGTCGTAACAACAATGTGTGTTCTCAGGAAATGTGGCTCCGCCCACTTAGTCCGGCAGCTTCATGACGGTTGCCGAACGAGTGCCGCTGTTGTGACATTTGACTGACGCTTGCCGCTGAGTTGCCGCTCAGGTGACGCAAGGTGACGCAAGGTGCCACAGACTAGCCACTGAGGTGCCAGTGCCACAAAGAGGATCTCGGCCTTACTGAAAAGTCAGCGCTGCGCTGTGGTGCCTTTGACGGAACGAAAACTTCGGACAAGGTAAAGAAAGGACCTGAAACCCGTTTACGGTGTCGGATTTATGAAGATGGACCGTCAGTTTCTTTTACGTAATGAAGATTGATGTTGCAAATTGGATCCAAGATGCTCGCTTCCTAAAGGACTTTTTCATGCAAATCAGACAGCACTCCTCATTAAAAGCCATTGAAGTTTCTGCGTGTTTCAGAAGTTGTGATGCACATGTCGGATGAGAAAAGTGGAAATACTTTTTAAACATTTGCACGCAATTTACGCATTGCTTTATTGATATGATGGCTGAAGATAAGGAGGTAATTAATGCTGAAAAAATGGAATCTAAGAGAACGAGAAAGTTAACTGAGAGAGCATTGGAGGAGAAGCTGCACAGGCTCATTGGAACCAGGAGAGGAGTATTAGCTCGGATAACTGGAAAAAGAAAAGAAATTGAAAGTTTGATGAGTGATGCTGGCAATCTGCAAAAAGTGCAAAAATGAATGCATACGGATTTCAACACTCTCGTCAGTGAGTTTAAAAAGCTCAGTGGACAAGTAGCAGATCTTCTGTCTGAAGAAGAAAAAGATGCAGATGTGAATAACTGGTTGGAGCCAAAGATGATGACGCTGAAACAGTTTGCAGAAGAAGCTGAAAGCTGGATGTGTGCTTTGAGTGAAAAAGAAATAAGCAAAGAAAGTACAGCTGCTGATAATGAGGACATAGACGGTGATCAAGATGAAGATATAGAAGATGATGTGAATCCTGATGACAGTGCTTCACAAGTGACAGTCGATAACATCGAAACAGTGCAACGAAAAGGTTCCAGTTGTGAACGTTCATCTGTCCTGTCCGGCAGATCATCAGTCTGCGCTAGTGAAGAAGCAAAATTAGCTGGCTTGGTGGAACGTGCTGCAGCTTTACAGAAGAAGCAGGAGCTTGAATTGGAGGAAGCGTGTATTAAAGCCAAGCTGGAAAGGCTGACTTTGGAGGCAGCAATCGCTGAAAAGAGAGCTGAAGTAAAAGTACTTAAAGACTATGAGAGATCTGAGGATGGAATGAACAGCTATGTTCGCTCACACTTAAGACGATTACAAGTGAAGGAAGAGGAGCAAAAACTTGTCCCACCCACTAACATGGCTGCACATGGAGGTATCGTTCCAACCCGGCTGCAGCAATTTACAGAGCCACAAACTGTGAGGCCAAGACAGACAGGCAACACTGACAGACAACAGCGTGACAGAAGCAGTAATGACATTCTTCAAGTAATGCAAAAACAAAATCTGATCACAGAAATGTTGGTAAATCATCAGAAACAAGCTCAGCTACCAGTTAAAGAGGTTACAGTTTTCAAGGGTGATCCACTTACCTACAGATCTTTTATCAGAGCTTTTGAACAAGCTATCGAGCAGAAAACTGATAATGATCAAGACAAACTGTACTACTTGCAACAGTACACTGCAGGAGAACCACAGGAACTCGTACGTAGATGTGAGCACATGCCATAATGCAGAGGGTTCAAGGAAGCAAAACGACTGCTTCAGAAGAACTATGGAGATGAGCTGATGATAGCAAGCGCTTACATTGACAAAGCCTTAAAGTGGCCACAAATCAAGTATGAAGATGGGAAAGCACTGAGTGCCTATGCTATTTTTCTGACTGGATGTCGTAATACAATGGAAGATGTGGAGTTTATGGAGGAGATGGATAACCCCACAAATATGAGAATTGTGGTATCCAAATTGCCATATAAAATGAGAGAGAGATGGCGCAACATAGCATTTGACCTCAAGGAAAGTAGAGAACACAGAGCAAGATTTGCTGATCTTGTTAACTTTATTGACCGTCAAGCAAAGATTGCTATGGACCCACTCTTTGGAGACTTCCAAGACAGACGTACATCTCCAGTAGGCAAAAGCAAGGAAAAGGAGAAACTTTTCAAAAGTGGAATAAAGGGAAGCAGCTTCGCAACAAATGTGTCGGTGGAGAGGAAAAAGCCGGATATAGCACCAAGGCAGGCCAACCCGGTTGGAGCGGCTGGTGCCTTCGAGCCACCATGTATTTTCTGTCAAAAGAATCACGCATTGGAGTCTTGCATCAAAATTAAAGGGCTAGCACACAAGGATCGTGTAGAATTTCTGAAAACAAAGGGAATATGCTTCGGATGCTTAACACGAGGACATCTTAGCAAAACATGCAAGAAGAGGATGGTGTGCAAGCAGTGCTCACAGAAACACCCAGACATTCTTCACATAACGAAGGAAGCTAATAATATCTCATCTACCGCCGCTACATACACTATTGGACTATTAGGTGAATAAAGAATGATTTCAGACAAACTAAAGGCATTCATGCTCGGAAATATTAATGGACTCTAAACGACTACAAAGAGACAAAAAAAACGACTACAAAGAGACTCAAACGACAACAAAGAGACTCAAACGACTACAAAGAGACTCAAACGACTACAAAGTGACTCAAACGACCACAAAGAGACACAAATGACTACAAAGAGACTCAAACAACTACAAAGAGACTCAAACGACCACAAAGAGACAAAAACAACTACAAAGAGAGTCAAACGAGCACAAAGAGACTCAAACGACCACAAAGAGACTCAAACAACTACAAAGAGACTCAAACGACCACAAAGAGACAAAAACAACTACAAAGAGACTCAAACGACCACAAAGAGACAAAAACAACTACAAAGAGACTCAAACGACCACAAAGAGACTCAAACGACTACAAAGAGACTCAAACGACCACAAAGAGACAAAAACGACCACAAAGAGACTCAAACGACTACAAAGAGACTCAAACGACCACAAAGAGACAAAAACAACTACAAAGAGACTCAAAGGAGCGCAAAGAGACTCAAACGAGCACAAAGAGACTCAAACGACTACAAAGAGACTCAAACGACTACAAAGACACAAAAACGACTACAAAGAGACTCAAACGACCACAAAGAGACTCAAACGACTACAAAGAGACTCAAACGACCACAAAGAGACTCAAACGACTACAAAGAGACTCAAACGACCACAAAGAGACAAAAACGACTACAAAGAGACTCAAACGAGCACAAAGTGACTCAAACGACCACAAAGAGACTCAAACGACTACAAAGAGACTCAAACGAGCACAAAGAGACTCAAACGAGCACAAAGTGACTCAAACGACCACAAAGAGACTCAAACGACTACAAAGAGACTCAAACGAGCACAAAGAGACTCAAACGACCACAAAGAGACTCAAACGACCACAAAGAGACTCAAACGACCACAAAGAGACTCAAACGACTACAAAGAGACAAAAACAACTACAAAGAGAGTCAAACGAGCACAAAGAGACTCAAACGAGCACAAAGAGACTCAAACGACTACAAAGAGACTCAAACGAGCACAAAGTGACTCAAACGACCACAAAGAGACTCAAACGACGACAAAGAGACTCAAACGACTACAAAGAGACAAAAACAACTACAAAGAGACTCAAACGACCACAAAGAGACAAAAACGACTACAAAGAGACTCAAACGACCACAAAGAGACTCAAACGACTACAAAGAGACAAAAACGACCACAAAGAGACTCAAACGACTACAAAGAGACTCAAACGACCACAAAGAGACAAAAACAACTACAAAGAGACTTAAACGAGCACAAAGTGACTCAAACGACCACAAAGAGACTCAAACGACTACAAAGAGACTCAAACGACTACAAAGAGACAAAAACGACTACAAAGAGACTCAAACGACCACAAAGAGACTCAAACGACCACAAAGAGACAAAAACGACTACAAAGAGACTCAAACGACCACAAAGAGACTCAAACGACTACAAAGAGACAAAAACGACTACAAAGAGACTCAAACGACTACAAAGAGACTCAAACGACCACAAAGAGACAAAAAAGACCACAAAGAGACTCAAACGACTACAAAGAGAGTCAAATGACCACAAAGAGACTCAAACGACTATAAAGAGACTCAAACGACCACAAAGAGACAAAAACGACTACAAAGAGACTCAAACGACCACTAAGAGACTCAAATGACCACAAAGAGACTCAAAACAACTACAAAGAGACTCAAACGACTACAAAGAGACTCAAACGACCACAAAGAGACTCAAACAACTACAAAGAGACTCAAACGACCACAAAGAGACTCAAACGACTACAAAGAGACACAAAACAACTGGATAAACAGGCTTTCTTTATAACATAAAAGACCCTGAAGGGGTACATTTAAGTGTAAAAAGAGTTAAAGGAGTGCAACTTCATTCAACATATCTGATCAGTTGTGGATCACAGACTCAACTGAACTCTTCTTTAATAGAGGACTGTTCTAACAGTGAAACAAGAGAGTAAATAAGAGTTCTGCTCAGTCACTAAACTCATGGGAGTTATATAATCTTTGCGTAATGTGTGGCACGCTCTACACAGAAACATGCCAGCGTGGTTGGTGATGTAATCCGTCAGCGTGCCATCACACCTGATTACACACCTACAGCCGGCCGTCTGTTCTTGTGCACAAACAGTCCTGAATGAAGCTGGACGTCACAACAGAAACAGAGACTCTTTTGTCCTCCGACGGGTCGACATCCTGCAGATAAAGTCTGTCAGAGACGACGCAAAAAAGATCTTATTAATTGGGGGAAATCAAAGAACTTATTGTTTATTTTCATTTTTCATGTTTAATATGGTTAACAGTTAACTTCCTACTTACAAAGACAAACAAATATGAGAAAAGATAACATTATTGTAAAAAATACTGGTTTCATAAAAAAACGTAAATTATAAAAATAAATGTTACAGAAGAACTTGTATTGGATTTGATTTGGAATCATGTGAATCTGGAGCCCTCTGGAGGACTAAAACCACACAGCAGCTTCTAAAGGTTCTACCTTTATTATCTGAGAGAAGAAGAAGCGCTCATGTGTTCTGACTGACTGGGACTCATCGTAAGAACTCACGGGGACTCAGAAGAAGTACTCTTCTCAGGTAGTGTACAGAGTACCTGAACAGGTAGAGAACAGAGTACCTGAGCAGGTAGAGAACAGAGTACCTGAGCAGGTAGAGAACAAAGTACCTGAACAGGTAGAGAACAGAGTACCTGAACAGGTAGAGAACAGAGTACCTGAGCAGGTAGAGAACAGAGTACCTGAGCAGGTAGAGAACAGAGTACCTGAGCAGGTAGTGAACAGAGTACCTGAGCAGGTAGAGAACAGAGTACCTGAGCAGGTAGAGAACAGAGTACCTGAGCAGGTAGAGAACAGAGTACCTGAGCAGGTAGTGAACAGAGTACCTGAACAGGTAGAGAACAGAGTACCTGAGCAGGTAGAGAACAGAGTACCTGAACAGGTAGAGAACAGAGTACCTGAGCAGGTAGAGAACAGAGTACCTGAGCAGGTAGAGAACAGAGTACCTGAGCAGGCAGTGAACAGAGTACCTGAACAGGTAGAGAACAGAGTACCTGAACAGGTAGAGAACAGAGTACCTGAGCAGGTAGAGAACAGAGTACCTGAACAGGTAGAGAACAGAGTACCTGAGCAGGTAGTGAACAGAGTACCTGAACAGGTAGAGAACAGAGTACCTGAGCAGGTAGAGAACAGAGTACCTGAACAGGTAGAGAACAGAGTACCTGAACAGGTAGAGAACAGAGTACCTGAGCAGGTAGAGAACAGAGTACCTGAGCAGGTAGTGAGTTTCAGCCCAACAATGTCCTGAATGTTCAGCATCTCTGGATGAATCTCATCCTCACCTGGTGACAAACTAACCCTAGACCTGTACCAGGGTTCTGGATCAGTCTTCAAACTCCTCCACAGAGGACATGTTGGTGGAGTTCAGAAATTCTCACTGATCACCACCTGGTGAGATCAGATTAATCTGGAACAAATTATTCAAATGTTGCACTGTAGTTTTCAAATCAACTGTCTATTTGTATTATTGAGTTACTCATGTAGCTGTTTTTAGATCCTAAATAAATAGTTAAAATAAGTTGAGGTGCCTTGCCGGACGATTTGGTGACCTTCCAAAAAACATATTTATAAAGTCATATAAATCATCAGGATGTTGTTGCAGCTTTGTCCAGTAAACTTTAAATAAAGATTTTAATTCTTACAATTTAAGTTTTACATCTCAGAACTATGTGAATCCAACACCTCAGTAACTGAAGAGGTTTGTGCTGAACTCAATTCCCTTCTGAGGCGGCAGCTTCCCTCTTAATATTCCTCCACTCATCTGATCTCTGATCTCCATCGTTGTTGCTCAGCTGATTAAACAGGAAACATTTCAGGATATTTAGTAAATTATAAAACATTTTAATAGTAAAAAATGTGACGTAATGTCATATTTTAGATTTTCATTACAAATCAATGTTATATTGAGATAAAAGAGTCCTTCTGTTCCTCCGGAGTGACCCAGAATCCTCTGGTCCAGAACAGTCCAGAACACTCTGAAGGTCACAGCTGCCGTCTGATTGGCTCAGTGGAACAGGAAGTAGTCGTCATGTGGAACGAACAGGCTGGAGCTGCTGGCGCTGACGCCGCCGACGGCGGGAAGGTAGGAAAGATGGAGGATCGGCAGCTGGACGGACAGACGGCGCCGCACGCTGACAGAAAACCACAACGAGTACAAATGAAAAAACTACAGCGTGGTACTAGTACTTCTACTGCAGTAAAAGATAAAAAGGTTTCTCACTGTTCAGGAGAGTTGATGTCGTCTGGACTCAAAGGGTCCCGCTCTGGGTTTCTGTCCTCAGAACAGACCTGAGCTACATGAGACCACGTCACAGATCTAAGTCCACCTGCTGAGACCAAACGGTTCATTCCATCATGACGAGACTCTGGAGATATATATATATGTATATATGTATGTTAATATTAACATACGTATATACTCCGACATGTTTTCAGTTTGTTTGTCTGCAGGGTTACAGGAAAACTACTGAGGACGTTTAAATGAAGCTTGGTGGAAGAGTTCTCTTCTTTCATGATGGAGCTCAGCTAACTAGGCTAACTAGGCTAGCAGTTTCCCCCTGCTTCCACTCTTTGTGCTAAGCTAGGATACACCAGGTTAAAGTGAATGGTAACCCTTCATATTTTTACCTGTGTGTCGTCCTCTCGTCCCGCGGTGGAGCTCAGACGTCTCACGGAGCTGCATGCTGATGGATTCTATTTCTACATCCAGCTGTGAAGAACACATGAAACATTCTGCAGAGTGAAATGACTCGACCACTCAGCCAATCACAGCGGACGTCTCCTTGTCCTCACCTGTGCAGTTAGAGTCCTCAGCTGCTGGTTTAACCCGCTCAGCCTCCTCGTCTCCTTCGTCTCCTTGTCCTCTCTCGGCTCTGACGGCTCGCCGCCGTCTAGGACCTGCAAAAGACAGGAAACCACATGTCAGAGTGGTCCCTGAGGACGAAGACCACCGTCTCTAACTTCTCAGGAGGACGCACCGACCTTTGGTCCGAACAGCCGGCTGAGGATGAAGACGTTGCAGCCGAGGACGAGGATGCCGGTGACGCACAGCTGGACAGGAGGATTGTGGGCCGTCAGCAGAGACCCTAACAGTCCGGACACGCTGAACGCCGTCACGGCGAACACGCTCAGGGGTTCAGGGTGGTCCAGCGTCCGGACGCTCCAGGCCACCAGACAGCCCAGACCCTGAAGCAGAGACACCACAGAGCCGTCATGTTTCTACAGCGTCACAGAGCTGGACTCGGTTCTGTACTCGGTTCTGGACTCAGTACCAGTAGAAGAGCTTTGTATCCGCAGACAGCAGCGAGCCACAGCTGCATGTTGGAGCTGCTGCAGCGTTCAGAGAACATCTGGACGACCTGGTCCTGATCTTCAGAGACGCTCTGAGAGACAACAAAGAGTTCACATGAAACCATCGATCTGAAGGTCTGAAGGTCTGAACCTCCTCAGGGGTCAAAGTTAGGACTTCAGTACTCTCTTGTCTCTTGAAGTACTAGTACTTTACTGGAGTATTTCTATTTTCTGCTACTTTATACTTGTACTCCATGTTTTACTGAACTACATTAGAGATTAAAGATTAAACAAATAGTTTTAAATCTTTTTTTGACCCTTTTACAAAAAAATTTAACATTTAAAAATAAAATTTTAAAATAAATGCAAACAAATAAATAAATAAATGTTGACTAAAAGTCAAAAATGGAAGAAAAACTGATTTGTGCATCAGAACTTATTCTCCTCTACTTTAACTGTATGACGCTGATGGTACTTGAGCACTTTTACTGACCTGCGGTCCGAGCTGCAGCACCACCCGTCTGAGAGGGTCCAGGATCTGCCAGGCGCTTAAAACCGACACCTCCAGGAGGAGCAGGAGGAGCAGGAGGAGCAGCGAGCAGCCAGCCGGCTTCTGTTTGATGCTGCAGAGCGGATGAAGCCTCCACGTTGTGATGAACAGAACAGTGAAGCTCACCGTGTGACCCAGAGAGACGGTCCACAGACGCACCTGAGGAGTCCAACAGGACATGTACTAGCAATACTACTGTGTACAAATACTCTGTGACAGCAGTCACAATGTATCAGCGTCTTAACATACTTTAAGTACCAACAGTAAAAGTACTCATTCATGATATTATTGTATTATAATTTGATGGAGGATTATCTTCATCCATCATAATACTATTATACTACTTAATACTATTACCATAATACATCAGAACGGATTACTTCATTCATAGTTTGCATTAATAATGAATCTGCAAAGTAAATCATAACCAACGCTAGTTCAGTAACAGGAGATGTACTGTGACGTAGTGGAGGACAAGTACAAAGTAGCAGAACAAGGAAGTACTACTGTTAGTGAAACTAGTACTAGTAAAAGTAATGTCTCTGTGTGTTTTTGGTGTCATTTTGCTTCTCGCCGTCTGAACTCACGGAGCAGAGGAGCTCAGACGTCCAGGAGGACCACGAGGCTCCGTCCAGACCGGAGACCAGGACGGAGGAGGACGACAGCAGGACGCCCAGCAGCAGCAGCTCGTCCTGGGATCCATAGCTAGATTTGTTTATATACATATATATATATATATATATATATATATATATATATATATATATACCATATATATATTACATTATATCTAATTTTTGCTTTTATTACAAGTTATTCATGTATCATTATGTTTATAATCAACCAAGTACATTCATGTGTATCTGTACGCATGTGTTCATTCTTAACTATTTCTTGTTGCAACTGTAAAATGAGCATCTTTCAATAAAACTAATCAAAAACAACCAATGGAATGTCACAAGTAAATCATGAATATCAAACAGTGATCAACAATAAAGAAATATGAAGAATACATAAAACATGAGATCTGTTAAATGAACAGAGGATGAAACAAATGTTCTCAGTATAAAACAGGAGTACCAATGTCTATGGCTGATGACGATGAAGAGGAGGGTCAGGGTGATGAAGATGGTCACAGCTGCAGCTGATGACATCATGCCGTACAGCAGGAAGCTGACAGCCTGCCGCTGCACGAGGACCAGAGTCTGGTCTCTGGCTGGTCCTGGACCTGCAGCAGCAAACGTTTAGCATCAGTCCTGATCAGCGTTCTCATTGTGACGGTCTGTGGTGAGTTCAGGGTCTCACCTGTGAACTTCAGCAGCTGGTTCATCAGTCGCAGCTGCTGGGTGGAGGTACTGAAGTCTCCCACCAACACGCCTCTGCTGCCTGAGGACAGACTGCTGATCAATAATCAATACCAACACTGCTGATCAATAATCAATATTCAATATCAAACATTCTGAACATTAGTCTTTCACCTTGAAACTGGATCAACTCGATCGACGTCATCCTCTCTCCATTACGAAAGAACACTGGACCCTAAAAACACAAAGGTGAGTGTATCACAGGTGTGTGTTTCACAGGTGAGTGTGTTTCACAGGTGAGTATATCACAGGTGTGTGTTTCACAGGTGAGTGTGTGTGTGTGTGTGTGTGTATCACAGGTGTGTGTGTTTCACAGGTGAGTGTGTGTGTGTGTGTGTGTGTGTGTGTATCACAGGTGTGTGTGTTTCACAGGTGAGTGACACCAACTCGGACTGCGAGGAACCTGGGTGTGACCCTGGATGACCAACTGTCATTCTCGGCAAATCCGTTACACGCTCCTGCAGATTCCTGCTCTACAACATCAGGAGGATTCGTCCCTTCCTGACTGACGAGACGGAGCAGGTTCTCATCCAGGCTCTCGTCATCTCCTGCCTGGACTACTGCAACTCTCTA
This sequence comes from Cebidichthys violaceus, assembly GCF_023349555.1. NCBI lineage: Eukaryota > Metazoa > Chordata > Actinopteri > Perciformes > Stichaeidae > Cebidichthys > Cebidichthys violaceus. Next base: position 176,686 of record NW_027176333.1, on the reverse strand, counting down.
CTCGCCGGAGCCCCGGCGTCGGCCATCAGACCTCTGGAGCTTGTCCAGAAAGCCGCAGCTCGCCTGGTGTTCAATCGCCCCAAGTTCTCCCACACAACTTCCTTTCTCCGTTCTCTACACTGGCTCCCTGTAAGAGCTCATCCAGTTTAAGACTCTGGTGCTAGCCTACAGGGCAGTGAAAGGAACAGCTCCTTCCTATCTCCAGACCACGGTCAAGCCTCACACCCCCGCCCGACCACTTCGCTCTGCTGCCTCGGGGCGATCGGTCGCCCCGTCGCTCAGAGGTCCTGGCGGCCGATCGACCCGGTCACGTCTGTTTTCTGTCCTGGCCCCACAGTGGTGGAATGAACTTCCCACTGACGTCAGGACAGCGGAGTCGCTGCCCATCTTTCATCAGGCTGAAGACCCTCCTCTTCAGGAAGTGCTACCCTGAGCCTTCCACTTAGCACTTATTGTTTTCATACTAGCTTGTTTCACTTATTGTATTCGTATTACTTATAGCACTAACTTTTCTCTTGTTTCTGTACTTTGGCTCTGAGTTATGCTCTGCTTCATGCTCTTAGATGTTTGTTTAAAGGAAATGTACTTATGACTTCTGGTGACTAGTAGTTCTTTTGATTACCAATGTTGATGCACTTATTGTAAGTCGCTTTGGATAAAAGCCTCTGCTAAATGACTGTAATGTAATGTAATGTAATGAGTATATCACAGGTGTGTGTTTCACAGGTGAGTGAGTGTGTGTGTGTGTGTATCACAGGTGTGTGGGTTTCACAGGTGAGTGTATCACAGGTGTGTGTTTCACAGGTGAGTATATCACAGGTGTGTGTTTCACAGGTGAGTGTGTGTGTGTGTGTGTGTGTGTATCACAGGTGTGTGAGTTTCACAGGTGAGTATCACAGGTGTGTGTTTCACAGGTGAGTGTGTGTCAGGTGTGTTTCAGGTGTGTGTGTTTCACAGGTGAGTATATCACAGGTGCGTGTTTCACAGGTGAGTGTGTGTGTTTGTGTGTGTGTATCACAGGTGTGTGTTTCACAGGTGAGTGTATCACAGGTGTGTGTATCACAGGTGTGTGTGTGTGTCAGGTGTGTTTCAGGTGTGTGTGTTTCACAGGTGAGTATATCACAGGTGAGTGTGTGTGTTTGTGTGTGTGTATCACAGGTGTGTGTTTCACAGGTGAGTGTGTGTCAGGTGTGTTTCAGGTGTGTCTACATGCTCACCGTGACTCCCTCAAACTGTGTCTGCTTCACGGCCTCCAGCAGCGTCCTCTGAACTTCTTCCCCACTAATGCCCACATTTCTCTGGCTGCTGTACTTCTCTCTGAGCTTCACCGCCTCCATCACCTGACTCAGAGCTCTGGCAGCGACCCAGACGGCGTCGTAGGCGAAGGTGTGAAGGGGGCTGACATCTGACCTGTCCTGGATCACCTGTCTCAGGTAGGAGTCCTGGTAGTCCTGAGGAGTCTGCAGAGACATTCTACACATTCAGTGTGGTCGTGGTTAGACGGTGACTGGTGTGTCAGTGTGGTCGTGGTTAGATGGTGACTGGTGTGTCAGTGTGGTCGTGGTTAGACGGTGACTGGTGTGTCAGTGGTGGTCGTGGTTAGATGGTGACTGGTGTGTCAGTGTGGTCGTGGTTAGACGGTGACTGGTGTGTCAGTGGTGGTCGTGGTTAGATGGTGACTGGTGTGTCGGTGGTGGTCGTGGTTAGATGGTGACTGGTGTGTCAGTGTGGTCGTGGTTAGATGGTGACTGGTGTGTCGGTGGTGGTCGTGGTTAGATGGTGACTGGTGTGTCAGTGTGGTCGTGGTTAGATGGTGACTGGTGTGTCGGTGGTGGTCGTGGTTAGATGGTGACTGGTGTGTCAGTGTGGTCGTGGTTCCTGACCCGTCCTGAGATTCCTGGTGTCTTGGCGTTGCCGAGGCGTCTCATCTGCAGCCTGATGGATCCGTCTGCAGCCGTCAGCAGACTGACGTCCGTACATCCAGAAACCTTGAGCCTCCATCCAGATGTTCCTCCATCAACAACCAGCCACTGGTACCGAGCTCCAAACATGTTCAGTCTGTAGGCCTGAAACAGAAACAATCATGGCTGCTTCACCACACTGTCACTAACTGCACTCCCTGAACAAATATCTCTGCGTTGGAGGGCTTTTATGTCCTTTCCTGCTGTCCATAACAATGGGATAAGTCCATGTAGAGACTTACACAGCAGAAAACCTCAGAGACAAAATCCTCCTCAAACTGACCGATGATGATCCGAACGTCACTTCCCTGCAAAACAAAGAAGCAGCAGCGATGACAACGGGACCAAAGACGTCTTTCAGGTCCTGAACTTAATGTGCTGCGATACCTTCAGCCTCCTCAAGCTGCTGCAGACGTCTTCAGAGAGACTTTCTGAGGAAACCACCTGAACGTCGGCCTTCAGCAGCTGTCGGCTCAGATCCTTCTTCATCTGGACCAGGACACAAAATCACACATGTGAGATCGGTTAAACCAACATCATGGTGTGGTTAAAGTCACAGGATCACCTCTGAGAGTCGGGGTCCCTCCTGTGTGATCATACCGACTCTGGTCCACTTGAAGCGCTGCAGCAGCTTCACCATGGCCTGGTTCAGAGCTCGGTCTGACGGCACCGTGCTGAACAGGTTCCCGTACAGCTTCCTGTTGGACAGGCTGGGGGACGAGGCTTCAAACGAGACCTGAGACATCAGAGGACAGGAAGCAGAGGACAGTTTCCTGAGACATCAGAGGACAGGAAGCAGAGGACAGTTACCTGAAGACCTCTACCTGCCTTAGAACGCATTCTTCACTAACAGATGTTCTTTAGTTCAGTAGATATAGAAGAAGAAGAAGAAGAAGAAGAAGAAGAAGAAGAAGAAGAAGAAGAAGAATGGACGGGGACCGGGTGAAGTGGACTAAGTGGAACAGGTGAAGTGGACCAGGTGACATGGACTAAGTGGATTGGCTGTGTACCTGCAGCAGGTTGAGAGCCGGCAGAGATCGAGCGATGAGCGCCGTTACAGATGGGCACGCCCCTCCAAACAGCAGCAGGTAGTTAGGCTCCGCCCACATGGCGTCAAACAGGGCTTTGAGGGACTCAGCAGGGTCACACTGTGAAAACAAGGGACACATGAGAGACGGAGACCTCATCTGAGACCTGGTTCAGAGCAGGAAGGGGGACAGAGGGGCTTTAACGCGCGTCCAAATGGTCCAACACACTTAACAGTCGTAGTGGATCCACCTCTTTGGCTTCAGACCCCTGAACTGTAGTGGTCTCTCCTGATGGCGCCTCCTCACTGACTGCAGACATCCACCAGTCCAGACCAGTCCAGACCAGTTAAGGCCAGCTCAGACCAGTTCAGACTAGATCGGTTCAGACCAGATCAGACCAGTTCAAGCCAGTTCAACCGAAGATCAGTTTCTTCTTTATCCTATTTCAGAGGTCTGACAAACACCTTAGTATATTTACTCAAGTACTTTAGAACAATTATGAGGTACTTGTACCTTACTTGAGTATTTCTATTTTCTGCTACTTTCTACATATATACATAAAGGTACATATTGTACTTTTTACTGTACTACATAAAGGTAAATATTCTTACTGTACTACATTTATCTGACAGCTTTAGATTAATAATAAAATACTAAATGATGTATTATTGTAGATTAAACTACCAACAGTATATAAAGTCATTAAACTCGGTAAAAGAGTATTTCTACAATGTGGTATATGTACTTTTACTACAGTAAAGTAGTACTTCTTCCAGCTCTAATAACTTGCAGGGTCATCATAGACCTGGTTCCTGATCACATGGTAGTAACATTCAGACCTTAAACACCGAGGGACCAGGTTCCAGGTGACCCACCTGAGAGTCCAGCAGCTGGAACTGGATCTCGTAGTCCCCCAGCGGGTGCGGTTGTCTCTTCAGGTCCTGCAGAGCCAGTCGGACCGCCGGGTTCACGCCGGCCGTCAGGTTGTCCCCCACCGACATCCATAGCACACGTAGAGGGTGGCGGACCTGAGTCAGAACCGGAACCACCAGGAGCCAGCATACCGGTAGCAGCCTGAACGCTTCCACCATGTTCATGATCTGAACCTGGTCCCTGTGCTGCTCCTGCAGGGACCTGTAATCCTCAGTAAGCAGCCGGGAGATAAAAGGATCAACGTGGACACCAGATGTCACGTCAGGGTCCTCTACACACCTTGCTAAGACCACGTTCACTAGACAGGAGATCTACGTCCTGCTGCTCCTTTAGACCATCTGCATGTAGACTTCATCCTAGACTACAGAGACGGTCTCAGTCCGCAGAGGACACCTGAGGACACCATCCCACATGCTGCTCTTTATCCTCTAATGTCCACCGTAAAATAAAATACACACATTTAAAGTGACAGTGAGGAACCTTTAACTGGTCCTGAACCAGTCTCAGTGTAGTCCTGAACCTCTATATGACCTCCATCAGTAAATGAGACCATCAGAGAGAAGGTTGTCTATTTCTATATAGTTATATATTCTTAATGTTCGTCATCGAGTCCACCGGACCGTGGACAGACCAGGATCCTCCAGCAGAGACCGGTCCACTGTGGACAGAACCAGATCTTCCAGCAGAGACCGGTCTACAGACCCAGAGAACCAGAACCAGGACTGAGAAGGTCAGCCTGTCAGACCCTGCTGCAGTAAAATGAGAGGTTTTCTAAAGGGAGTCTGGTGCTCAGAGACACTACCACTTTAGTCCACAGGGGGCGACAGAGTGAACAACATGAACGTTCCTCGTTTTCAATAAATATAAATGAAGAGAAACAAAGAAAAGTTCTTTAATTATTTTACTCAGAAAAACAAAAACACTTTTACAATAATAAAGAATTTAATAAGTGAACTTGAAAATCTGTGTTGAGACATTTTAAGGATCCTGTTTTAGTAAATTACCTAAAAATCAAAACAAAGTCGTCTCATTGTGTCCTCGGCTCCTTTGGGACTGAGTTTGTCTTTCATAAAACATTTAAAATAAACATGTTAGGTTTTCATTGGACACTTTCAGATTGGGTCCTCTAAATGTCCAATAAGTGTCCTCTTAATGTCCTCTTAATGTCCTCTTCCTGCTGGTTCCCAGCGTCCGTCTTCTTAACATCCACTCAGTTGACTCCACTCTGTCCTTTTAGGTCTCTGGACCGTACCGTCTGCCGTCCGGGTCCCCGTCCTCTGGCTCCTCCCCCTCCCCCCCCCTTCTTCCTCTTGTGTCCTGGTCTCTGTCCCCCCCCGTCCTCCTTGCTGGCCCACAGGGCGTCGTGGCGTCCAGGTTCCTGGTACCCGGTCTGGCTCTGGTCCAGCGTGTCCTTGGAGAGGAGGATCCAGATGGACGGGAGGTTCCTGCTGACGGTGAGACTGTCCAGTCCGGCGCTGGTCTCCAGGGGGTCCCAGACCTCGTCCACGGTGCTGAACTGGACCCTGGTGAGCTGGTGGAGTCCTTTAACTCTCCGCTTCACGATCTCAGCACACGTGATGGCTTTGGAGACGCCCGTCCCGCTGGCCGTGAGGACAATCTGCCTGCCTGTCCGTCCTGCTTCCTGTTGTCCCTCCTTAGCCCCGCCCCCACCATTAGCCCCACCCTGTCCCGCTTCCTGTTGTCCCTCCTTAGCCCCGCCCCCGTCCTCGGGTTGGCCCTCCTTAGCCCTGCCCCTGTCCTCGGCCGGTCTGGGTTTGTCCTCAGCCGGTCTGGGTTTGTCCTCCATGTGACTCAGAGCGTAACGCAGAGGGTGACGGATCTTACCGCCGTCTCTGACTCGGACCTCCGGCGTGTCGGGGGGGAGACCGAGGAAGGGACAGACAGACGGACGCTCCACCGTACGAGTCTTCTTGTAGTTCTCCATCTGAGGAGAGACAGAGAGACAGTGAGAGGACTGACAGTCAGAGAGACAGACAGAGGACAGAAAGACAGACAGAGCGACAGTCGGGGAAACAGACAGAGTCAGAGGACAGACAGACAGCGAGAGAGAGAGACAGTCAGGGAGACAGACAGACAGAGAGTCAGAGGACAGACAGACAGAGAGAGACAGACAGAAAGAGACACAGTCAGGGAGACAGACAGTCAGAGGACAGACAGACAGAGACAGACAGTCAGAGAGTCAGAGGACAGACAGACAGAGTCAGAGGACAGACAGACAGACAGTGAGAGACAGACAGAAAGAGAGACAGTCAGGGAGACAGACAGTTAGGGAGTCAGAGGACAGACAGTCAGAGGACAGAGGACAGACAGACAGACAGAGCGACAGTCAGAGGATCTGTTTCTGATTGACACAGAGGTTTATGAGCTTTATTAAACGTTCAATAAATAAAAGAAGATGAACCTAAACATGACGTCACTGAACTAATGTCACAGAGACGTCATGTACTTCAGCTAATGTTCAATAAAGTGACAGGAAAGTGTGGCTAAGCTACATGATACATGCTAACGGACTCACTTTGTGTTCACTGAAAGCTAACTTCCGGTATGAGCATGAGAACACAGTCAGAAGAGAAAGGAATCTTCTCTGAAGTAAATCCATTAAACATGTTACCTGCTGGTGTTTTCTTCTTTCCTTTAGGTTACTAAACTCTCCACACGTTTACTTCTGCTGCAACGCTTTACGTCACCGTCCAACGACGACAACTGTCGCAAACTGTCAGGTTTTACTAACCAGCTATAAAGT
>NW_027176333.1:160000-165000 GCF_023349555.1 Cebidichthys violaceus | reverse complement strand
ACTCGTCTTCAGTCAGAGACGCCGTCCTGTAACTAGTCTTCATGGACAAAACACACCAACAAAGTCCCTCAGGCTGCCTTCATTATGAGTTGTGGTGCGTTCAGGTTTTTCTGGTCTGATGAGTCCTCTGTGTTTTGCAGGTTTCTTAAGGACTGACGTGTCTTTAGTTCAGCAGGGCGGTGTCTGTCTCTTGAGCACAGTAAACTTTGGTCCACTGTGTCTTCTGATGTCCTTCAGCTCAAATCATGTCAAACTGGTTTCTGGAGTTCACTGGCCTGATTTGACGTCATGTTTTTACTGAATAATAATTGCTCTCTCTCTCTCTCTCTCTCTCTCTCTCTCTCTCTCTCTCTCTCTCTCTCTCTCTCTCTCTCTCTCTCTCTCTCTCTTTCTGTGTGTGTGTCTCTCGCTCTCTCTTTTTCTCTCTCCCTCTCTCTCTGGCTCTCTCCCTCTCTCTCTCTCTCTCTCCCTCTCCCTCTTTCTCTTTGTCTCTCTCTCTCTTTATCTCTCTCTTTCTCTCTCTCTTTGTGTGTGTGTGTGTCTCTCTCTCTCCCTCTCTCTCTCTCCCTCTCCCTCCCTCTCTTTCTCTTTGTCTCTCTCTCTCTCTGTCTCTCTCCCTCTCTTTCTCTCTCTCTCTCTCTCTCTCTCTCTCTCTCTCTCTCTCTCTCTCTCTTTGTGTGTGTGTGTGTCTCTCTCCCTCCCTCTCTCTCTCTTTGTCTCTCTCTCTCTGTCTCTCTCTCTCTCTCCCTCCCTCTCTCTCTCTTTGTCTCTCTCTCTCTCCCTCCCTCTCTCTCTTTGTCTCTCTCTCTTTCTCTCGCTTTCTCTCTCGCTCTCTCTTTGTCTCTCGCTCTCTCTCCCTCCCTCTCTCTCTTTGTCTCTCTCTCTTTCTCTCGCTTTCTCTCTCTCTCTCTCTTTGTCTCTCTCTCTCTCTCTCTCTCTCTCTCTCTCTCTCTCTCTCTCTCTCTCTCTCTGCAGTTCAAAGATCCTCTCATCCTGTTGCTGTTGGCGTCAGCCGTCATCAGCGTTCTGATGCACCAGTTAGACGACGCCATCAGCATCACTGTGGTACGTTCTAACAAACGGCTGACGTAGAACATTAGGGGGAGACTGTGGCTAAGTCCTTCAATCAGAGGGTCGGTGGTTCGATCCCCGGCCCGGTTAAGTGTCCTTGAGCAAGACACTTTGCTCCTGTAGCTGAACCTACGGTGTGATAGAATCTGAATTGTAAGTTGCTTTGGATAAAAGCGTCTGCTAAATGACTGTAATGTAACGTAGAACATTGTGGACTAGAGTAACCACTGTGTTCTTCTTTGTCTCTCTCTCGCTGTCTCTCTGTCTCTGTCTCTCTCTCGCTGTCTCTCTGTCTCTGTCTCTCTCTCTCCTAACAGGCCATCATCATCGTAGTGACGGTAGCTTTTGTTCAGGTGAGTCTTGTTTATAATAAATCATGTCTCATGTTTATATTTATGGCCACCAACAATTAACTGATGGTCTGTCTGTCTGTCTGTCTGTCTGTCTGTCTGTCTGTCTGTCTGTCTGTCTGCAGGAGTATCGATCAGAGAAGTCTCTAGAAGAGTTGGGGAAGCTGGTGCCTCCAGAATGTCACTGGTGAGACTTTAATTATTGTTCTTCATGGTGTTAAATAAACAGACTTTAATTCTTCAGTCAGAGACTGTGTGTGTGTGTGTGTGTGTGTGTGTGTGTGTGTGTGTGTGTGTGTGTGTGTGTGTGTGCGCGCAGTTTGAGGGACGGACACCTGGAGCACATGTTGGCAAGAGACCTGGTTCCTGGAGACACCGTCTGCCTGTCGGTGGGGGAGAGAGTCCCAGCAGACCTACGTCTGGTTGAGGTATACACACACACACACACACACACACACACACACACACACACACACACACACACACACACACACACACACACTGATAACCATCATCATCTTCTTCTCTATTGTTTTACTTGATTTAATTTGTCTCAACATTAGTTCCTCTGAGTTTATTAACTTTTGTCTCTGTGCATTGAACCCAATGATTCTGTCGTTAACTGGTCTGAGGACAACGTGGACATACTGTCTGTGTGAGTGATGACTGCCTGTCTGTCTCACCTCCTCTCAGGCCTCAGACCTGTCTGTGGATGAGTCCAGTCTGACGGGGGAGACGTCTCCCTGCTCCAAGTCCACCGTCCACCAGCCGCCGTCCTCCAACGGAGACATCACCTCACGCAGCAACGTGGCCTTCATGGGGACGCTGGTACGCTGCGGCAGAGCCAAGGTACTCCTGGTCCTTCTTATCGTCTTCCTCCTCCTGCTCCTAAGAGTCTCATGCTGAGTAGAAGACACAGAGGAATATATGATATAACTCATGAGTGGTGTTTGTCTTCCTCAGGGCATCGTCATTGGGACCGGAGAGAACTCTGAGTTTGGGGAGGTTTTCAAGATGATGCAAGCAGAGGAGGTACGTGGGTCTAAATCTGAGTATGAAGCTACAGCTGTTCCAGGACGTTCACGGGTCATATATCAAAGAGCTGTAACAGAGAACTGTGAGCTTTCTCCAGTAATCTGCTGTTTTTAGCTTCATGTGAACAACAAGCAGAAAGACTGCAGAACGAGGAAGTATCACTGTCACTGACTTCATTCAGGAAACAACTTCTAAAGCTTTCCCTGTTAATGAGACTCAGTTGTGCTGTAAGGAAACTCTGTGCTTTCACAGTCTCTTCCTCAGAGACGTTCTCAAACAAAGCAGGTATTGTTTCTCTATTTCAGTTAAAAACAAGTCTGACATTGTTCCATTGTGTTAAAAAAGGTAGAACATTATTCAAGCTGCTACAGGTACTTTATGTAGAGTTACAGTAGAGACGACTGACCTGCTACAGGTACTTTATGTAGAGTTACAGTAGAGACGACTGACCTGCTACAGGTACTTTATGTAGAGTTACAGTAGAGACGACTGACCTGCTACAGGTACTTTATGTAGAGTTACAGTAGAGACGACTGACCTGCTACAGGTACTTTATGTAGAGTTACAGTAGAGACGACTGACCTGCTACAGGTACTTTATGTAGAGTTACAGTAGAGACGACTGACCTGCTACAGGTACTTTATGTAGAGTTACAGTAGAGACGACTGACCTGCTACAGGTACTTTATGTAGAGTTACAGCTACAGGTACTTTATGTAGAGTTACAGGTACTTTATGTAGAGTTACAGCTACAGGTACTTTATGTAGAGTTACAGGTACAGCTACTTTATGTAGAGTTACAGGTACTTTATGTAGAGTTACAGCTACAGGTACTTTATGTAGAGTTACAGGTACTTTATGTAGAGTTACAGCTACAGGTACTTTATGTAGAGTTACAGTTTTCTTTTCTCTTAATTGTTTCCTGGTTGTTGTGTTCAGGCTCCTAAAACTCCGCTACAGAAGAGCATGGACCTGCTGGGGAAGCAGCTGTCGCTCTACTCATTTGGCATCATAGGTTCGTTGTTGTTAAGTCATCTTCATCATCTTCTCTTCCTCTTCATCGTGGTTCTGTGTTCACACTGTGTTGTTCTGTCTCAGGCGTCATCATGCTGGTGGGCTGGATGCAGGGGAAGAGGATCCTGGACATGTTCACCATCGGAGTCAGGTAGCTGATGTCTGTCTGTCTGTCTGTCTGTCTGTCTGTCTGTCTGTCTGTCTGTCTGTCTGTCTGTCTGTCTCTCTCTCTCTGTCTGTCTGTCTGTCTCTCTCTTTCTGTCTGTCTGTCTGTCTGTCTCTCTCTCTCTGTCTGTCTCTGTCTGTCTGTCTCTGTCTGTCTGTCTGTCTTATTATTGATTATTGATCAGCGATCTCTCCGGTCCTTCAGTCTGGCGGTAGCTGCCATCCCGGAGGGTTTACCCATCGTGGTGACGGTGACGCTGGCACTCGGTGTGATGCGTATGGTGAAGAAAAGAGCCATCATCAAGAAGCTTCCCATCGTAGAAACACTGGGTATGTGACTCAACATCAACACTTCATCCTTCTTCACAAATATTGGACGTGTGGCTGTCTGTTACTTCCTGTTTTCTTCATCCTTCTCTTCGTCAGGCTGCTGTAACGTGATCTGTTCAGATAAGACGGGAACTCTGACCAAGAACGAGATGACCGTCACTCAGCTGTTCACGTCTGATGGACTCCACGCCGAGGTGAGAACATCTTCATCATCATCATCATCATCCCTCACAGCTGTGATAACAACAATAACATTTCTTTATGAAGTGAAGAGTAAACTAGAGATTCACTGTTTCATCTTCAGTATACAAAAATGATTCATACACATTTGTGAGACCTCATCGTTAACCCCACGCGTTGTCTTGCAGGTGACGGGCGTTGGCTACAATGGAGCAGGAGAAGTCCTGCTGGACGGAGACGTCGTCCACGGCTTCTCATGTCCGTCCATCAGCAAGATCATTGAGGTGAGTCAACGTCCACTGAACCCTCTTTACTCATGTGGTTCATGTAAAGTGATGTGTGTGTGTGTGTGTGTGTGTGTGTGTGTGTGTGTGTGTGTGTGTGTGTGTGTGTGTGTGTGTGTGTGTGTGTGTGTGTGTGTGTGTGTGTGTCACATCAGGTGGGCTGTGTGTGTAACGACTCAGTCATCAGGAATCACAACGTCCTGGGTCGTCCTACAGAAGGAGCTCTCATCGCCCTCTCTATGAAGGTAAGACTCTCACCTGGGAACAAGTATTACTGCACCGTATACATACTGTATGTATATATACAGTTGTGGTCAAAAGTTTACATACACTTGTAAAGAACATAATGTCATGGCTTTCTTGAGTTTCCAGTTATTTCTACAACTCTGATTTTTCTCTGATAGAGTGATTGGAACAGATACTTCTTTGTCACAAAAAACATTCATGAAGTTTGGTTCTTTCATGACTTTATTATGGGTTAACAGAAAAAGTGACAAAATCTGCTGGGTCAAAAATATACATACAGCAACATGAATTAGCAATTTTGGTGACTTAGAAAGTTGTGTCAATGA
>NW_027176333.1:127500-155000 GCF_023349555.1 Cebidichthys violaceus | reverse complement strand
CATTAAACTTCTCTCTTCATGAGTGGGTCAGAACATTAAACATCTCTTCATGAGTGGGTCAGAACATTAAACTTCTCTCTTCATGAGTGGGTCAGAACATTAAACATCTCTTCATCAGTGGATCAGAACATTAAACTTCTCTCTTCATGAGTGGGTCAGAACATTAAACTTCTCTCCTCATGAGTGGGTCAGAACATTAAACGTCTCTTCATGAGTGGGTCAGAACATTAAACTTCTCTCTTCATGAGTGGGTCAGAACATTAAACGTCTCTTCATGAGTGGGTCAGAACATTAAACATCTCTTCATGAGTGGGTCAGAACATTAAACTTCTCTCCTCATGAGTGGGTCAGAACATTAAATGTCTCTTCATGAGTGGGTCAGAACATTAAACATCTCTTCATGAGTGGGTCAGAACATTAAACTTCTCTCTTCATGAGTGGGTCAGAACATTAAACATCTCTTCATGAGTGGGTCAGAACATTAAACTTCTCTCCTCATGAGTGGGTCAGAACATTAAACTTCTCTCTTCATGAGTGGGTCAGAACATTAAACGTCTCTTCATGAGTGGGTCAGAACATTAAACTTCTCTCCTCATGAGTGGGTCAGAACATTAAACTTCTCTCCTCATGAGTGGGTCAGAACATTAAACTTCTCTCTTCATGAGTGGATCAGAACATTAAACGTCTCTTCATGAGTTGGTCAGAACATTAAACTTCTCTCCTCAGTCCCTCCAGAACATCGGTGCCGTGGTTGCCATGACGGGTGACGGGGTGAATGACGCCGTGGCTCTGAAGGCCGCCGACATCGGCGTGGCGATGGGCCAGACGGGCACCGATGTCTGCAAGGAGGCGGCCGACATGATCCTGGTGGACGACGACTTCCAGACCATCATGTGAGTCTTAAAGAGACAGTACACCTGTAAATGGAGCAGAGCGATGAACTGCTGAGGATCAGTATGAGTTGTATCTAGAACGTGTTCTCCTCTTCCTTCTTTGTACCTCACAGAACTCAGTCGCTGGTCGGGTAGTTTGTTACTTTGGTGAATCTGAATGAACTTCTCCTTGAGTGACGTTTTGTTCTGTTTCCAGGTCGGCCATCGAGGAAGGAAAAGGAATTTATAACAACATTAAAAACTTTGTGCGCTTCCAGCTGAGCACGTGAGTGAAAACCGACTACATTAAATTAAAGTTGTAACACAATCAGAATGTCTTTGTTTCTCATACGTTTGAATAAAGTTTTAAATAAAGTTTCACTGCTGCTCTCCAGGAGCATCGCAGCTCTGACGCTCATCTCCTTGGCAACACTGATGAACTTCCCCAACCCGCTGAACGCCATGCAGATCCTGTGGATCAACATCATCATGGACGGCCCCCCCGCCCAGAGGTACAGGGGCATCATGGGAAGTGTAGTGTTAAGGAGTCAGTGCGCTCTGCAGTTAAACGTTGCACATGATTCCAGCGTATTGAGGGTTTCTGTTAGCACCGTTAGCTGCTAGCCGCCAGCTAGCGTCAGCCGGCGCCATGTTGAGAGCCGTGTGGAGGCAATAGAAATATTAATGACGTAATCTGAATAGAGACAATCATTTTTAGGAGTTTACTTTATCTTCATAACCACAACTTTGACTTGTTTCCGTTGAAAATCTTAGTTCTCAGGCCACTAATGCTCATTGAATGTGTTTAAAATGAGAACTGAGACAGCTTATCAATAAATAAAATGTACAATGATAGAGTTCTAAAACTCTGTGGTCAGTGACGTCCATCAGAAGGTTTTCATGTTTCTGATTTGGACTCGACCCAAACGTCCAAAGAGAAGCGACTTGTTTTGTGACAGAGTGTTCGTGGTAGTTTGGGCGTAGAGCCGGTGGACCGTGATGTCATCAGGCAGCCTCCCCGTAACGTCAGAGACAGCATCATCACTCGCAGTCTGCTCGTCAAAGTGCTGGTGTCGGCGCTCGTCATCGTCTGTGGGACGCTGTTTGTCTTCTGGAGAGAGGTGCACCGCTTCCTGTTCCTCTCATGTTGATGTTTGCTGCTACAGAGTCGGACTGTGTTCACCGTGTTCATGTGAAATAACTAGTAAAGACATAAATACGTCATGCAGTGATATAGAAATAGGTCACATTAGTGAATGTTGTGCTTGTTGTTGGTTTCCAGTTGCAGGACAACGTGATCACTCCTCGAGACACCACCATGACCTTCACCTGCTTCGTCTTCTTCGACATGTTCAACGCTTTGAGCTCTCGATCACAGGTAGACTCTTCAGCTGGTTTAATTAGTCTGAAGAAGACCTCAGACTCTTCAACTGGTTTATTCAGTCTGAAGAAGACCTCAGACTCTTCAGCTGGTTTAATTAGTCTGTAGAAGACCTCAGACTCTTCAGCTGGTTTAATCAATCTGAAGAAGACCTCAGACTCTTCAGCTGGTTTATTCAGTCTGAAGAATACCTCAGACTCTTCAGCTGGTTTATTCAGTCTGAAGAAGACCTCAGACTCTTCAGCTGGTTTATTCAATCTGAAGAAGACCTCAGACTCTTCAGCTGGTTTATTTAGTCTGAAGAAGACCTCAGACTCTTCAGCTGGTTTAATTAGTCTGAAGAAGACCTCAGACTCTTCAGCTGGTTTATTCAGTCTGAAGAAGACCTCAGACTCTTCAGCTGCTTTATTCAGTCTGAAGAAGACCTCAGACTCTTCAGCTGCTTTATTCAGTCTGAAGAAGATCTCAGACTCTTCAGCTGGTTTAATTAGTCTGAAGAAGACCTCAGACTCTTCAGGTTGTTTATTCAGTCTGAAGAAGACCTCAGACTCTTCAGCTGGTTTAACTAGTCTGAAGATGACCTCAGACTCTTCAGCTGGTTTATTCAGTCTGAAGAAGACATCAGACTCTTCAGCTGGTTTATTCAGTCTGAAGAAGACCTCAGACTCTTCAGCTGGTTTAATTAGTCTGAAGAAGACCTCAGACTCTTCAACTGGTTTATTCAGTCTGAAGAAGACCTCAGACTCTTCAGCTGGTTTAATTAGTCTGTAGAAGACCTCAGACTCTTCAGCTGCTTTATTCAGTCTGAAGAAGACCTCAGACTCTTCAGCTGCTTTATTCAGTCTGAAGAAGACCTCAGACTCTTCAGCTGCTTTATTCAGTCTGAAGAAGACCTCAGACTCTTCAGCTGCTTTATTCAGTCTGAAGAAGATCTCAGACTCTTCAGCTGGTTTAATTAGTCTGAAGAAGACCTCAGACTCTTCAGGTTGTTTATTCAGTCTGAAGAAGACCTCAGACTCTTCAGCTGGTTTAACTAGTCTGAAGATGACCTCAGACTCTTCAGCTGGTTTATTCAGTCTGAAGAAGACATCAGACTCTTCAGCTGGTTTATTCAGTCTGAAGAAGACCTCAGACTCTTCAGCTGGTTTAATTAGTCTGAAGAAGACCTCAGACTCTTCAACTGGTTTATTCAGTCTGAAGAAGACCTCAGACTCTTCAGCTGGTTTAATTAGTCTGTAGAAGACCTCAGACTCTTCAGCTGCTTTATTCAGTCTGAAGAAGACCTCAGACTCTTCAGCTGGTTTAATTAGTCTGAAGAATACCTCAGACTCTTCAGCTGGTTTATTCAGTCTGAAGAAGACCTCAGACTCTTCAGCTGGTTTATTCAATCTGAAGAAGACCTCAGACTCTTCAGCTGGTTTATTTAGTCTGAAGAAGACCTCAGACTCTTCAGCTGGTTTAATTAGTCTGAAGAAGACCTCAGACTCTTCAGCTGGTTTATTCAGTCTGAAGAAGACCTCAGACTCTTCAGCTGCTTTATTCAGTCTGAAGAAGACCTCAGACTCTTCAGCTGCTTTATTCAGTCTGAAGAAGATCTCAGACTCTTCAGCTGGTTTAACTAGTCTGAAGATGACCTCAGACTCTTCAGCTGGTTTATTCAGTCTGAAGAAGACCTCAGACTCTTCAGCTGGTTTATTCAGTCTGAAGAAGACCTCAGACTCTTCAGGTGGTTTATTCAGTCTGAAGAAGACCTCAGACTCTTCAGCTGGTTTATTCAGTCTGAAGAAGACCTCAGACTCTTCAGCTGCTTTATTCAGTCTGAAGAAGACCTCAGACTCTTCAGGTGGTTTATTCAGTCTGAAGAAGACCTCAGACTCTTCAGCTGGTTTATTCAGTCTGAAGAAGACCTCAGACTCTTCAGCTGCTTTATTCAGTCTGAAGAAGACCTCAGACTCTTCAGCTGGTTTATTCATTCTGAAGAATACCTCAGACTCTTCAGCTGGTTTATTCAGTCTGAAGAATACCTCAGACTCTTCAGCTGGTTTATTCAGTCTGAAGAAGACCTCAGACTCTTCAGCTGGTTTATTCAGTCTGAAGAAGACCTCAGACTCTTCAGCTGGTTTATTCAGTCTGAAGAAGACCTCAGACTCTTCAGCTGGTTTATTCAGTCTGAAGAAGACCTCAGACTCTTCAGCTGGTTTAATTAGTCTGAAGAAGACCTCAGACTCTTCAGCTGGTTTAATTAGTCTGAAGAAGACCTCAGACTCTTCAGCTGGTGTATTCAGTCTGAAGAAGACCTCAGACTCTTCAGCTGGTTTATTCAGTCTGAAGAAGACCTCAGGCCAACCTTCATCACATCTGTCAGTCAGGTTTCAACATCTTCATTCAAAACATGCAGAACGTTTGTTGTTTGGACGAACATGAACATGATCATAACTAGTTTCTAATAATACACCAGGTAGACATGTTGGAAATTAAATTATGTCTCTGATTCAGCTGTTTGATCCTGATACTCCTGATCAATACTAGCCCTGATCTCTGTTTCTGGTTGCTGATGATCAATACTAGTCCCAATCTGTGGTTCTGGCTCTGGTTACTAGTGATCATTATACTAGTCCTGATCTGTGGTTCTGGCTCTGGTTACTAGTGATCATTATACTAGTCCTGATATGTGGTTCTGGTCCCCCTCAGACCCGTATGGTCCATGAACTGGGTCTGTGCAGTAACAAGACCTTCTGCTACGCCGTCCTGGCCTCCATCATGGGTCAGATGCTGGTCATCTACTTCCCTCCTCTACAGAACGTCTTCCAGACGGAGAGCCTTAGCCTCTTTGGTGAGTACTAGTACAACTTAGAGGTACTTCTATTGTAGTATTTACATCTTACTTTATACTTCTACTGCACTACGTTTATCTGACAGCTTTACTTTTTACAAGACTTTATTCTAACAGACGTAGACCAGATCAACAGACTTTATTCTAACAGACGTAGACCAGATCAACAGACTTTATTCTAACAGATGTAGACCAGATCAACAGACTTTATTCTAACAGACGTAGACCAGATCAACAGACTTTATTCTAACAGACGTAGAAAAGATCAACAGACTTTATTCTAACAGACGTAGACCAGATCAACAGATTTTATTCTAACAGACGTAGACCAGATCAACAGACTTTATTCTAACAGACGTAGAAAAGATCAACAGACTTTATTCTAACAGGCGTAGAAAAGATCAACAGACTTTATTCTAACAGGCGTAGAAAAGATCAACAGACTTTATTCTAACAGACGTAGAAAAGATCAACAGACTTTATTCTAACAGACGTAGACCAGATCAACAGACTTTATTCTAACAGACGTAGACCAGATCAACAGACTTTATTCGAACAGACGTAGACCAGATCAACAGACTTTATTCTAACAGACGTAGAAAAGATCAACAGACTTTATTCTAACAGACGTAGACCAGATCAACAGACTTTATTCTAACAGACGTAGAGCAGAACAACAGACTTTATTCTAACAGACGTAGACCAGATCAACAGACTTTATTCTAACAGACGTAGACCAGATCAACAGACTTTATTCTAAAGGACGTAGACCAGATCAACAGACTTTATTCTAACAGACCTAGAGCAAATCAACAGACTTTATTCTAACAGACGTAGAGCAGATCAACAGACTTTATTCTAACAGACGTAGACCAGATCAACAGACTTTATTCTAAAGGACGTTGAGCAGATCAACAGACTTTATTCTAACAGACGTAGAGCAGATCAACAGACTTTATTCTAACAGACGTAGAAAAGATCAACAGACTTTATTCTAACAGACGTAGAAAAGATCAACAGACTTTATTCTAACAGACGTAGACCAGATCAACAGACTTTATTCTAACAGACGTAGACCAGATCAACAGACTTTATTCTAACAGACGTAGAGCAGATCAACAGACTTTATTCTAACAGACGTAGACCAGATCAACAGACTTTATTCTAAAGGACGTAGAGCAGATCAACAGACTTTATTCTAACAGACATAGAGCAGATCAACAGACTTTATTCTAACAGACGTAGAGCAGATCAACAGACTTTATTCTAACAGACGTAGACCAGATCAACAGACTTTATTCTAAAGGACGTAAACCAGATCAACAGACTATTCTAACGGACATAGACCAGATCAACAGACTTTATTCTGACAGATGAAGACCAGATCAGCAGGTCTTGAGTTAACGTGTCCTGATCCTCCTCAGACCTGCTGTTCCTCGTGACTTTGACCTCCTCGGTGTGTCTGGTCTCTGAGGCCATAAAGATTTTGGAGAGGTGGAGAGGAGCCGAGAAGAATCCTCCCTCCGACTGCTTCCACGAGGTATGACCTCCCCCCCACCCTCTGGAGGACTCTGAGGATGAAGAGGAGGATGAGTGTTCTGGTTCTTTGAGACTGAGAGGTCCTCAGGAGAAACTCTGGTCTGGGACTGGAGGAACCTGGTGGATCTGAGCCAGTATCAGCTGCTGGGTGTAGATCCTGACTCTCTGGAGGAACCACCTCACCTCCCGGTCTGCTCCTCTGATTCAGGACCAGTTCTCTGAAGAAAACCCTGTGAAGAGTCGAGTAGAGACGTGTGCAATTCTTCTTTTTTAATCTGGTGGTTAGAAGGTGTCGACCACTATTCTGCCTGCGGTGGGTTCCCCTGTAGAAGGTTTACAGTTTAGGGTTAGTGGAGATGTAACGGGACAAAACTGCTTTTAGCTTCAGCTCTTTCTTTCTTTAGGTCCTCATTTCTGCTGCAGACATGAAGCTCTGAAACATTCAGTCTACGACATCTAGAAGGTTATTTAACTGTGTGCACATAACTTAAATATTACGTTAACATGAAGAATCCAAAGCTTTAATCTTCTGTCTTCAACTGTGGAAGTCTAAGAAATCAATGACATCATAGTAGAGCCACTCGAGATAAATGTACATACATAAATATATGCATCAATATATATATATATATATATATATATATTCATTTATTTATGTATGTATATGAAAAATATTCAGAGAAAAAAAACAAAGATTTTACGAGGAAAAAACCTTGGAAGAAAATAGTGTTTGTTCCCTTTGATCGGATCAACGTCATGAACGCCGCCAGTAAACAGGAAGTGTGTCTGTGATGTTTAACATTGGTCTCTTCAGTCAGCTGATCAACACAACCAAAGTTAAGCCGTCAGGTTCCTCGACTAGTATTTGTTCTCGTAAATCTGTGATTCTTAATGACTTTAATCTCTGAATATTAACAGCATTAATGTGTTAATGTTTTCACCTCCAGAGAGTCTAACTGGTCTGAAGATCTTTAATCTGATGGAAGTCTGCAGACTGAAAACATCGTTCATAAAGATAAAACTGCTTATTCGTGTTTAAATTTAGTTCATCATTTCATTTTATAATCTGATCATTTTAAAAGTCTGCTTTACATTTGTTGTCATTATTATTACGATTTTTTTTATTAAGACAAGAGATTAAGATTACACTGGAAAATAACTGTTATTTGATTATTAATGTAATTTTCATTTTGGCATTAATTCAAACAATGAAAGTAAAATTTGATATATTTGTTTTTTTATTTCCATTTAGTTCCATCAGGATCCGACAGCTATTTTGATTCATTGATCCGTCAGTAGACAGCTGTCTGATGTCTCATTTCTGTTTGCTAATCAACGATGCTAACGTTAGCTACATGCGCTGGCTAACCTGATTAGCATGAGTTAGCTCACATGAGTCAGTTTGGTTTGGCAGCTCTCGGTTGATATTATGATTATTATTATTACATTATTTAATTCATAAGTCAGACGAAGAAGAACTTCAGTGAATCTTTTTTGTTTTCTTTGGACCAAATGAACAAACTACAGGAATTAAACTGACTTTTAATACGAGGAGACGTTCCGTTACTCCTCCACCGTGTTCTTTCAGTTTCTGCTTTATTTCAATAAAGATACTTTAGTGACATGTTCTCATGTTCTATCATCATTCTCTCATCACGTTCTCTCATCATGTCACATCATAGACTGTATATGGGGTTACACCATAGACTGTATATGAGGTCACACCGTAGATTGTATATGGGGTCACACCGTAGACTATATGGGGTCACACCGTAGACTGTATATGGGGTCACACCGTAGACTGTATATGGGGTCACACTATAGACTGTATATGGGGTCACACTATAGACTGTATATGGGGTCACACCATAGCCTATATGGGGTCACACCGTAGAATGTATATGGGGTCACATCGTAGACTGTATATGGGGTTACATCGTAGACTATATGGGGTCACAACGTAGACTATATGGGGTCACACCGTAGAATGTATATGGGGTCACACTATAGACTGTATATGGGGTCACATCATAGACTGTATATGGGGTCACACCGTAGATTGTATATGGGGTCACAGTAGACTATATGGGGTCACACCGTAGACTGTATATGGGGTCACACCTTAGACTATATGGGGTCACACCGTAGACTGTATATGGGGTCACACTATAGACTGTATATGGGGTCACACTATAGAGTGTATATGGGGTCACACCATAGACTATATGGGGTCACACCGTAGAATGTATATGGGGTCACATCGTAGACTGTATATGGGGTCACATCGTAGACTATATGGGGTCACACCGTAGACTGTATATGGGGTCACACTATAGACTGTATATGGGGTCACACTATAGACTGTATATGGGGTCACACCGTAGACTATATGGGGTCACACCGTAGAATGTATATGGGGTCACATCGTAGACTGTATATGGGGTCACATCGTAGACTATATGGGGTCACAACGTAGACTATATGGGGTCACACCGTAGAATGTATATGGGGTCACACTATAGACTGTATATGGGGTCACATCATAGACTGTATATGGGGTCACACTGTAGATTGTATATGGGGTCACACAGTAGACTATATGGGGTCACACCGTAGACTGTATATGGGGTCACATCGTAGACTATATGGGGTCACACCATAGACTATATGGGGTCACACTATAGACTGTATATGGGGTCACACCGTAGACTGTATATGGGGTCACACCGTAGACTGTATATGGGGTCACATCATAGACTGTATATGGGGTAACACCGTAGACTGTATATGGGGTCACACCGTAGACTATATGGGGTCACACCGTAGAATGTATATGGGGTCATATTGTAGACTGTATATGGGGTCACATCGTAGACAATATGGGGTCACAACGTAGACTATATGGGGTCACACCGTAGAATGTATATGGGGTCACACTATAGACTGTATATGGAGTCACATCATAGACTGTATATGGGGTCACACCGTAGACTGTATATGGGGTCACACAGTAGACTATATGGGGTCACACCGTAGACTGTATATGGGGTCACACTATAGACTGTATATGGGGTCACATCATAGACTGTATATGGGGTCACACTGTAGACTGTATATGGGGTCACACCGTAGACTATA
The DNA here is from genome assembly GCF_023349555.1 of Cebidichthys violaceus. NCBI lineage: Eukaryota > Metazoa > Chordata > Actinopteri > Perciformes > Stichaeidae > Cebidichthys > Cebidichthys violaceus. Next base: position 145,237 of record NW_027176333.1, on the reverse strand, counting down.
TGGGGTCACACCGTAGACTGTATATGGGGTCACACCGTAGACTGTATATGGGGTCACACTATAGACTGTATATGGGGTCACACTATAGAGTGTATATGGGGTCACACCGTAGACTGTATATGGGGTCACACCGTAGAATGTATAAGGGGTCACATCGTAGACTGTATATGGTGTCACACTATAGACTGTATATGGGGTCACATCGTAGACTGTATATGGGGTCACACCGTAGACTGTATATGGGGTCACACCGTAGACTGTATATGGGGTCACACCGTAGACTATATATGGGGTCACACCGTAGACTGTATATGGGGTCACACTATAGACTGTATATGGGGTCACATCATAGACTGTATATGGGGTCACACCGTAGACTATATGGGGTCACACCGTAGAATGTATATGGGGTCACACCGTAGACTGTATATGGGGTCACATCATAGACTCTATATGGGGTCACACCGTAGACTGTATATGGGGTCACATCGTAGACTGTATATGGGGTCACACCGTAGACTATATATGGGGTCACACCGTAGACTGTATATGGGGTCACATCGTAGACTGTATATGGGGTCACATGGGGTCACACCGTAGACTGTATATGGGGTCACACCGTAGACTGTATATGGGATCACATCGTAGACTGTATATGAGGTCACATCGTAGACTGTATATGGGGTCACACCGTAGACTGTATGTGGGGTCACACCGTAGACTGTATGTGGGGTCACACCGTAGAATGTATGTGGGGTCACAGCGTAGACTGTATGTGGGGTCACACCGTAGAATGTATGTGGGGTCACACCGTAGACTGTATATGGGGTCACATCATAGACTGTATATGGGGTCACACCGTAGACTGTATATGGGGTCACACCGTAGACTGTATATGGGGTACTTCTAGCTTCTCTGTCGACTCAGCAGAATTAAACCTGTTTGAGCAGTTTCTGAAAAGCAAAAGTAAAACAGGAGGAACATCAGTCTCTCTTTATCTTTTATTTATGACGAGTGTCAATGAGAACAAAATGTACATTCAAGTTTTATGAATCTTTTTAAGAAGCTCACCTTGTTTTGATTCCTATTTATATGAATATATACATAAACAGTATAGAGTATATATATACAGTATATATGTAATACAACACTGTACAAATACTAAAATATAAGAGTCCTGAATTCTCCTCTACAGTAGAAGTATTATTAGTACTTCATGTATCAAATGTAAACGTACCCATGTGAGCGATATATTATTATTAGTAATGATGAGTTAGAAGTAGAAGTACACTGTTTGGTAGCTTCTTCTACTAACAGATGAATATATTTATGAGATGATCATATTTTTGTATGAAATAACAACAGCTCTCAGATCAGTGTAAAAGAATAAAAAGTGTAAAAAACCCAAACTTTCCCAGAATGCACTGCGCTGGTTTCTGATTGGTGAAATCCCAAATATCCGCCTTCAAAAACTGAGCCGAGAACAAGCTGGAACGAACCGGCAGCCGAAACATTTGAACAGGATGATCGTAGCTGAACCTACGAAACGTAGTGCTGAATACATATAAATACACTGTATATAAACATACTGCATGTACACAGTAAACAGAGCGAGAAGCTCCAGGTGAGGAGGAGATTGGCTGGATGGGGTTCAGAGAGAACCAGACACTGAGGTCAGAGGAGGTCCCAGCCCCTGCACTACTTTTTGCGGGCCAGTTCTGGGTTCTTGCACCGGTTGTTTCTCTCTTTAGTTTTGTACCGAGTTCTCACCGACACCAGATCGCTGAGTCGCAGATCCTCCTGAACTGTGACCGAGCAGCTGGCTTCAGCCTCCTCATCCTCGTTCAGGAGGAACAGCTGCTGCAGGTAGGGGGTCAGGTCGTCCAGAAGTGACTCCTTCTTCTGGGTCTCTGAGGTCCCCGACGCCTTCTTCTGGGTCTCTGAGGTCCCCGACGTCTTCTTCTGGGTCTCTGAGATCCCCGACGCCTTCTTCTGGGTCTCTGAGGTCCCCGACGTCTTCTTCTGGGTCTCTGAGGTCTCCCAAGTGTGAAACCGGTGGATGACGTCCTGACAGGTTTGAAAGAGTTTCTCACTCGAACGATCGTACTTCACAGACAGCCACAGTTTTCTCCCAGACCGCATCCTGTGGACCAACTGGTGGACCACCGTCCCCTCATACAACCTGGACCACATGAGGGACAACAAGGAGATTTCACTGTTGAGTACTTTTACTGTCACAGAGTATTTATCACTATGGGTTGAGTACTTTTACTATAAAACTCTAAAACTAGGCTTACAGAACTATTAACTGAGTATCTTTAGTCTTCAGTACTCACAGTTTTATATATATATATATATATATATATATATATATATATATATATATATATACATATATATATAAATAAATAAAGGAGCTGCAGCACAGGTGTGTGTGTGTGTGTGTGTGTGTGTGTGTGTGTGTGTGTGTGTGTGTGTGTGTGTGTGTGTGTGTCCTGTAGAGGTTCACCTGGAGATCCGGGGCTCAGGTAAGGGGAAGCCCAGCAGCTGGTTCAGCTGGATGCCAAGTTTCAGGCAGGCCTGCCATTGGTTGAAGGAGTGAGCCAAGACCAGGTCCAGCTTCTGTCTACGCTGATGGTTCTGAATCTGCAGAGCTGCAACAAACACACACACACACACACACACACACACACACACACACACACACACACACTCCATTTACAGGTTGCACTGCTAGTTCTCTTACTATTACTATTACATTTAACTACATTTAAATGTCATGTTTGTGTGTATTAATAATCATAAGGTGGTCTTTACCTGCTCTGAGTCTCACAGGGTCTCCAGTACTCAGACCCAGCAGCAGAGCCTTCAGCAGCTCTTCTGCTGGAGGAGGCTGAGCTCTCTGCAGCCAGTAGCAGGTGGCAGCCACCGGGAGGCGCAGCTGAGGCGGCAGGTGGCTCAGAGAGCCCTCAGAGACCTGGAGAGCCTCCAGCAACACCTGCAGACGCTGAGAGGGATCCACCTGGAGGAGGGGGGGGCGTAACGTCATCATCTCTACATGAACCCAACAGCGGAGCCACTAATGAAGCCATCACTATATTAAGTACATGGTCACAAGTTAGTTTATTGTTTTATTTTGTTTCATGTGGATTAATATGAAGTCATTAGTTGTGATGGGATTCACCATGTGGGCCTACAAGTCTACAGGACGGTCACACCAACCCCCCTGTGAGACGTTCATTTAAGGTCAACACTGAGGTCTCATTGGTCCACAGCTTCCTGTGCTGCAGCCCTGCTGTCCCCGAAACTATCAAACCTCCAGCCCTGAGCCGTCCCACACCATTCCATTCACATGTGAGGAGGCAGAAACAACGTTGTTGCTTTTGGAGAAAACCTGGGTCATAGTCTTAACTCCTGAAGGAGAGAACGGAGAACTTCTATGCCCCGTTCTCTCCCCGTTCTATAAATATAAATATATTATATATATATAAATATATTATATATAATATATATATAATATATTGATGGCAATAATATATTGATGGCTCCCCGCCTCTCCGGGGAGCCATCACCTTAACGTGGTGGAGAGGTTTGAGTGCCCTCATGACCCTGAGGGCTATGTTGTCTGGAGCCTAGAGCTCCTGGTAGGGTCTCCCATGGCAAATTGGTTTCAGGCGAAGGGCCAGACTAAGAATGGTTCAAAAACCCCAATGAAAGAACGAAGAAGAGTCGAGGAGACCCTGCCCGGAGGAAGCCCGGGGCCCACGTCTGGAGCCAGGCCCAGGCGGAGGGCCCGACAGCGAGCGCCTGGTGGCCGGGTTTGCCACGGAGCCCGGCCGGGCACAGCCCGAAGCAGCTACGTGGCACCTCCCTCCTCTCCATCCTGTGGGCTCACCACTTGCAGGAGGAACCGCTGGGGTCGGGTGCGCTGCCCCATGGGTGGCAGTGAAGGCCAGGGATCTCGACGGACCAGACCCGGGCAGCAAAGGCTGGCTCTGGGGACGTGGAACGTCACCCCTCTGTGGGGGAAGGAGCCGGAGCTTTTGCGGGAGGTGGAGCGCTACCAGTTAGATCTGGTGGGGCTTACCTCTACGCACTGCATCGGTTCTGGAACCGTACTCCTGGATAGGGGTTGGACTCTTTTCTTCTCTGGAGTTGCCCAGGGTGTGAGGCGCCAGGCGGGTGTGGGGATACTCACAAATCCCCGGCTGAGTGCTGCTGCGTCGGAGTTTACCCCGGTGGACGAGAGGGTCGCCTCCCTACGCCTGCGGGTTATGGGGGGGAAAACTCTGACTGTTGTCTGTGCATATGCACCGAACAACAGTTCAAAGTATTCGGCCTTCTTAGAGACCCTGACTGGAGTCCTGTATGAGGCTCCAGTGGGGGACTCCATAGTTCTGCTGGGGGATTTCAACGCGCACGTGGGCAACGATGGGGATACCTGGAGAGGCGTGATTGGGAGGAACGGCCTCCCTGATCTAAATCCGAGCGGTCGTTTGTTGTTGGACTTCTGTGCTAGTCATGGATTGTCCATAACGAACACCATGTTCGAGCATAAGGATGTTCATAAGTGTACGTGGTACCAGAGCACCCTAGGCCGAAGGTCGATGATCGATTTTGTTATCGTATCATCGGATCTGAGGCCGTATGTTTTGGACACTCGGGTGAAGAGAGGGGCGGAGCTGTCAACTGATCACCATCTGGTTGTGAGTTGGGTCAGAGGGTGGGGGAAAACTCTGGACAGACCTGGTAAGCCCAAACGGGTAGTGCGGGCGAACTGGGAACGTCTGGAGGAGGCCCCTGTCCGGTAGATCTTCAACTCACACCTCCGGCGGAGCTTTTCTAGCATCCCTGTGGAGGTTGGGGGCATCAAACATGAATGGACGATGTTCAAAGCTTCTATTGCCAAAGCTACGGCGGTGAGCTGTGGTCTCAAGGTCTTAGGTGCCTCAAGGGGCGGTAACCCTCGAACACCGTGGTGGACACCGGTGGTCAGGGAAGCCGTCCGACTGAAGAAAGAGGCCTTCCGGGATATGTTATCCCGGAGGACTCCTGAGGCAGTTGCAAGGTACCGACAGACGCGAAGGGCTACAGCCGCTGCCGTGAAGGAGGCAAAGCAGCGGGTGTGGGAGGAGTTCGGAGTGGCCATGGAGAAGGAGTTTCGGTCGGCACCAAGGTGTTTCTGGAAAACCATCCGGAACCTCAGGAGGGGAAAACGGGGAAACATCCAAGCTGTATACAGTAAGGATGGGACTCTGTTGACTTCAACTGAGGGGGTAATCGGGCGGTGGAAGGAGCACTTTGATCGAACCTCGGATTGAAGAGGAACAATGCGGATTCCGTCCTGGCCGTGGAACAACGGACCAGCTCTTCATTCTCGCAAGGATCCTGGAGGGGGCTTGGGAATACGCCCATCCGGTCTACATGTGTTTTGTGGACCTGGAGAAGGCGTATGACCGGGTCCCCCGGGAGATACTGTGGGAGGTGCTGCGGGAGTATGGGGTGAGGGGGCCACTTCTGGGGGCCATCCAATCCCTGTATGCCCAAAGCGAGAGCTGTGTCCGGGTTCTCGGTAGTAAGTCGGACTCATTTCCGGTGAGGGTTGGCCTCCGCCAGGGCTGCGCTTTGTCACCAATCCTGTTTGTGGTATTCATGGACAGGATATGGAGGCGTAGTCGTGGGGAGGAGTGTTTACAGTTCGGTGGGCTGAGGATTGCATCGCTGCTTTTTGCAGATGATGTGGTCCTGATGTCTTCATCGGGCTGTGACCTCCAGCACTCACTGGATCGGTTCGCAGCCGAGTGTGAAGCGGTTGGGATGAGGATCAGCACCTCTAAATCTGAGGCCGTGGTTCTCAGCAGGAAACCGGTGGATTGCCCACTCCAGGTAGGGAATGAGTCCTTACCCCAAGTGAAGGAGTTCAAGTACCTCGGGGTCTTGTTCGCGAGTGAGGGAACAATGGAACGTGAGATTGGCCGGAGAATCGGAGCAGCTGGGGCGGTATTGCAGTCGCTTTACCGCACCGTTGTGACGAAAAGAGAGCTGAGCCGCAAGACAAAGCTCTCTATCTACCGGGCAATCTTCATTCCCTACCCTCTATGGTCATGTGGACTGGGTCATGACCGAAAGAATTAGATCGCGGGTACAAGCGGCCGAAATGGGTTTCCTCAGGAGGGTGGCTGGCATCTCCCTTAGAGATAGGGTGAGAAGTTCGGTCATCCGTGAGGGACTCGGAGTAGAGCCGCTGCTTCTTTGCGTGGAACTGAGCCAGTTGAGGTGGTTCGGGCATCTGGTGAGGATGCCACCTGGGCGCCTCCCTAGGGAGGTGTTCCAGGCACGACCAGCTGGGAGGAGACCCCGAGGGAGGCCCAGGACCAGGTGGAGGGACTATATCTCCAAACTGGCCTGGGAGCGCCTCGGGATCCCCCAGTCAGAGCTGGCTGATGTGGCCCGGGAAAGGGAAGTTTGGGGTCCCCTGCTGTAGCTGTTGCCCCCGCGACCCGATCCGGATAAGCGGACGAAGATGAATGAATGAATGAATATATTATATATAATAGTGTTGTGTTAGATCATCACTGTGAGTGAAGTTGATAATTGTGACTTTATCAGTAAACAACCAGAATAACGAGCTTCTGTGTGATGGAGAAACACTTCCTGTATTTTACTGCGGCAGCCCCCCACCCCCCCCCCCACACACACACACACACACACTCTCTTTCTCTCTCACCACAGATAGTTTGTTGATGTTAGACAGCGTGCTCATAGATGTATGGTTTTGTTGTTAGTTTAGATATTAGTCGACTAGATGTTAATAATCTTACTGACATCAATAATTCTATTGATGTCAATAATGTAGTTTTTCATATTTGCTGATAACCAAACACGCTCCTGATAGACCCCAACAGCTGATTAGATTGTGTTCCATGTATTGTGTATAACTATAAGTCGGTAGATTATGATTTATGTTTGTATTCATGTGTTTTAGTCTCGTTTGTTTTTCACCATTCGCTTCAACAAAAAGTCAAATCAGCTGAAACTCTGTCAGCTTCACCCGGTCCACATCAGTGTGTGTTTGTGTAGCTCACCTGATCCAGAGAGGACAGAACCAGGTCCCTGGAGGTCTCAGTGAAGCAGGGTCTGACAGTGGTGAAGTCCAGCTCTAGTCCGTCCCGGTCTCTCTCCGTCACCTCCCCCCCTTCTCCCAGCAGCAGCCCGTACATCACCTGTCGGAGCGTTCTGGAGGTCCGGTGAGCGCTGGGCCAGTCTCTGTGATCCACGAAGGTACCGAGAGACATCCTGTTCAGCAGCAGGACATCCAGGAGATCTTGAGGGAGCCGGGCCTGAAACAGAGGCAGCCGAGTCCAGACCGGGACGAGACCTGCCACCTCCAGGAGGACAGGACATATTTATATATATTTATATAAATGTAAATATATAAATATATATATGAAACAATTTTACAAGACATCCTATAATAACTACATTCTATATGAAATAGGTCATTCATACTTTATTGTTGAGCAACGGATCATTAAACTCTCAGATCAGATCAGCACAAAGGAGCAAACAGAACCTTTAGAACCCTGATCACGTTTACTACTTATTGATCATTGATGATCAATAACTTAACGATCAATAACGATAAACTGTGTAGTTAAGCGTGATGAACCTCGAGGATGGACCGCTGTGAGGTCTTACTACCTGACGGACTGGCCTTCATAAAGGAAAATGAAGATTTTAATTACTTCTTCGGCTGCTGGGAATGGAGGCGCCCTCCCGTCGGTGAAGAACTTGGTCACGGAGCAGGAGGGGAGCTGGTACTCCTCCATTCCCAGATCCAAGTTCTTCAGCAGCTCTTCTTTCCTTTCGCTGCTCAGATCTCCCATCAGCCCCAGCGCCGCCTCAAAGGCATCCTGAGGACAGTGGAAGCCCCTCAGCCAGTGGAGCAGCCCCTCCAGGTTCTGGACACTATTTACCCCTCCGCGGCCATTCTGGGCGAACTGAGTCCAGCTGACGGATGAATCCGTCCTCCTCAGGTCCACGTAGTCATTCCCGGCCAAGGCGGCGAAGGCGGGCAGCAGCTGCTTCTGGAGGCTGAAGAAGATGCAGAAGCTGGAGGTGTTGTAGCTCTTACAGGGGATGAAGCTCCACCCACCGCTGCTCCGCTGCGCCGCCTCCCACTGGAAGTGAGAGATTGGCAGCAGCCCCGCCGGCAGGTCGAAGATGTAGAAGTCGCTGTCGTTGGAGAGCACCGGGACCCTCCACTCCCGGGCCAGGGCAGCGATCTCCTGGTCGGCCTCTCCGTAGCACTGAGCCAGCGGGACCTCCAGCCGGTCCAGAGTCTGGGTGAACACCAGCTTCACCAGCTGAGGAAGGACGCCTTTCGGCAAGTTGCTCTCCGCCGCTTGGTGGGCTTTCTTGATCCGCTCTTTGGCTCTCAGAAGCAAGGTCTGGAGCTTCTTGTCGGTGTGGTCCGAGCCTCCGTCCAGAACCACGTACGGAGAGATCCTGCAGTCTCTGAGGGCTTTGATGAACTTCTCAATCAGGACCTCAAATGAAGCGTACTCCCCACCGTGGTTCTGGTCCAGACCTGATCAACCAAAAGAGACAAAGGAACATATTAAACACCACATTTAGTAACAGTTTAATCCTGATCCTCATAAAATTTTGACGGAGCGCAACTATTTTAACCGGCGCAGCTTTTCCAGCATTTACGGCACTTGTTCAGCGGTGCAGGAAACACACCGACCAACGCGTCACGTGATGCAGTTTAGCCAATCAAATGTGTGTATTCTGACACGTTTCCTGACTCGAGTGAGACGTACACACACACACACACACACACACCGTGACACACGGGGAGAGACGAGGAAAGAGATCGCAGAGCAGGACGACTGTTACTAGAGGAGTGAAAGTTAAAACAGAGGACGTTTATAAAAAGAGAGAAATGATCAAAGAGATCAGAGTCTTTGAGAGTCTTTGACCAAAGATTGTCAGACTTGTATCGGTGAAAGCTTCACAGCTGTGAAACAGTCTGTCTGAATTGGAGCAAACGTATCCACTCACATTTGAAATGAAGACACAGAAAATAAACCTCAGAGCCCAAAATGATCAAAACTACATATTAATTCATGACCATCAATGATGTTAACAGAGAGAATAGATCTGAAACAAGAGGTTTAATAAGCACACATGGAGTCACTGCTCACACTTCTCTTGTTAGAAGAGTCTTTCTTGATTGACATCACTTCACACCTGAATGAACTGCATTTAAAGCTGCAGGGCAATTCAGTGAAATTCATTTTTTTGGCAAATTTTTCAAAGGTTCTGTTCTGTCAGTTATTCTTTAATCCAGTTTTATTTTACTTGAGATGATAAGAACATTTATTTATGTATTTCTATGTATTATTTATAATCCATCAAGTTAAATGTGAAAACTGAGAATAATAATTGTTAAAATATAATTGATGTGTACTTTCTCTATTTGACAGTTGTTGGCTACACAGAGACGTTGTTACTACTACTAGGCTTCTTGAAATATTGTTGAGAGAAACGTATAAAATTGTAAACACAAAATCATATTGTGCTCGCTTAATATAGATGTATTAAAGCTTATCAATAGCAAACACATACACACACACACACACACACACACACACACACACACACACACACACACAGCACTTAGACAAAAAGCACCTCATGCCTGCAGGCTGATCCCTCCGTATCAAGAAACAGAGAGACTGTTTTAGGACAACATGTACACTCGACAGACCAACAGGCTTCCTGGTAGAAGGACATAATGTGTCCTAATGTCATAATGACATAATATCATAATGTCTTTCAAGAGACTCTCTTCGCTCTTCAGGCTCTTAGTCTACGCCAGCGGTCGGGAACCTATGGCTCGCGAGCCATATATGGCTCTTCCGGTGACGGCATATGGCTCCCAGACAATTTTGAGTTGAAAAAAAAAATCAGTTTGGAACTGATTTTAAAATACTTGTGATATTTCTTAATAATACTGTGTAATTTTAAAGTAAACAGAAATTAGTTTTGAAGATAAATTTCACGGGTCACCCGTGGGTCGGGTAGGGAACCAATGGCTTGCGAGCATGTCCGGGTCATTGTAAAGGTGAAGAAATCTATTTTATCAGATAGCCAAATAGTTTATCCGCTTCAACCCTTGTAACGGAAAAGATGGCGAAAAGAAAAAAAGACGATGATTACCGTGCATTCCAGGCTGCGTGGACAGAGGAATTTGCATTTGTGGACAGAGCAGGATCTGCAGAATGTCTAATATGCAATGATAAAATTGCATCGATGAAACGGTCAAATATAAAGCGGCACTTCGATACGCACCATGCTTCATTTGCATCTAAATATCCAGCGGAACCAGACTACAAGGCCATCAGCAAAACCATGCAGCACCAGAAGTCGCATTAAAAGTAAGACATATTTAATTTATTATACGTTAAAAATACTATATGGCTCTCAATGAAATATATTTCGAAATATTTGGCCTTTATGGCTCTCCCAGTCAAAAAGGTTCCCGACCCCTGGTCTACGCTCTCTAGAGACATATTACTCAATGTCCTTTTGGACAGATTCTTACATATTAGTCAAAACCTTCGGGACATATTAGTACATTTAATGCCCTCGGGATATGATAGTATAACATGGTAGTCCTGATCCACTATGTGAACCAGTCTCAGTGTAGTCCTGATCCTCTATGTGAACCAGTCTCAGTGTAGTCCTGATCCTCTATGTGAACCAGTCTCAGTGTAGTCCTGATCCTCTATGTGAACCAGTCTCAGTGTAGTCCTGATCCTCTATGTGAACCAGTCTCAGTGTAGTCCTGATCCTCTATCAGACCTCCATCAGTAAACAAGACCATCAGGGAGAAGATTGTCTATTTCTATAGAGTTATTCTTAATGTTCGTCATCGGGTCCACCAGACCGTGGACAGACCCAGATCCTCCAGCAGAGACCGACCCACTGTGGACAGACCCACAGAACCAGAACAGAACCGGGACTGAGAGGGGCAGCCTGTCAGACCCTGCTGCAGTGAAATGAGAGGTTTTCTAAAGGGACTCTGGCGCTCAGAGACACTACAGCTTTAGTCCACAAGGGGGCGACAGAGTAAACACAAAGTGAAGGTTCATCTGTTGAATAAAAACATTAGTCACATGGTTCTTCTACTGCGAGTATTTTATGTTTTATTGTTCTTTATATCAAAGACAGTAAACTATTGAAATACATGTTCACGTTTAGACCAGTCTCTAAACTGATGATCAGTTATTATCACAACAAATTAACTCACTATTATTAAAATATGGTCTAAAGGAAAAAACGTTCCAGTCTGAACCAGTTTTAAACTTTAGTCACTTTTAAAACTTCATTCAAACAGAAACCAGATCTTCAGAATCCTTCCTCATCATCAAGACCCAGACTCTGAGTCTAACGTGTTTAAATACTGATTGTTATTGATCACTAAACCAATGATAATAAATTATAAATATGAAACTCAGCAGTCAATTAAAACACAAAGTCCTAGAGTTCAGTACGTTGTACTACAGTACAGTACTACAGTACTAGAGTACAGTACTTTAGTACTTTGTTCTTGCGGTCCTACCGGAGTTGAAGTACAGCTCGAAGAGGAGGTTTGAACCGTCGATCACCAGCCGGCTCTTCCTGAACCGGACGTCCCGGTAGATCCTCCGGTGATTCTCCAACAAAGTGGTCAGACTTCGGACCCCCATCATCAGGTCCTGGATCAGGTGCTGGATAAGGTGCTGCTGAGGATCCGGATCTTAAGTCTGAGGCTCACTTTCTGTTTCCTTAAGTTTCACTTTCCTGACATCACGTTGATCAGCAGCTCCTCAGGCAAGTTTAATGTAAAACCATTAAAACCATTAAAAACATAAAACATAAAACACAAAACACAAAACATAAAACATAAAACATAAAACATAAAACATCAAAACACAAATCATAAAACACAAAACACAAAACATAAAACATAAAACACAAAACATCAAAACACAAAACATAGAACATAAAACAGGCTCACTTTCTGTTTCCTTAAGTTTCACTTTCCTGACATCACGTTGATCAGCAGCTCCTCAGACAAGTTTAATGTAAAACCATTAAAACCATTAAAAACATAAAACATAAAACACAAAACACAAAACATAAAACATAAAACATAAAACACAAAACACAAAACATAAAACATAAAACACAAAACATAAAACATAAAACACAAAACATCAAAACACAAAACATAAAACATAAAACAGGCTCACTTTCTGTTTCCTTAAGTTTCACTTTCCTGACATCACGTTGATCAGCAGCTCCTCAGGCAAGTTTAATGTAAAACCATTAAAACCATTAAAAACATAAAACATAAAACACAAAACACAAAACATAAAACATAAAACATAAAACATAAAACACAAAACACAAAACATAAAACATAAAACACAAAACATCAAAACACAAAACATAAAACATAAAACAGGCTCACTTTCTGTTTCCTTAAGTTTCACTTTCCTGACATCACGTTGATCAGCAGCTCCTCAGGCAAGTTTAATGTAAAACCATTAAAACCATTAAAAACATAAAACATAAAACATAAAACACAAAACATAAAACATAAAACATAAAACAAAAAACAAAAAACAAAAAACAAAAAACAAAAAACATAAAACACAAAACATAAAACATAAAACATAAAACAAAAAACAAAAAACATAAAACATAAAACATAAAACAAAAAACAAAAAACAAAAAACATAAAACATAAAACACAAAACATGAGACAAAAGAAAAGATTTAAAAACACGTCAGAACATTCATTGGAACGTTAAAAACAGGAACAGTCATTAAAACACTAAGAAGCTGTGTGAGAAATAAAATGCAGTAAAATGCAGGATTGTATTGATAGCCTTGCGGTTCCTCCCACCTCACTGCACTGGACTGTTCATGGTTCCTCCTGAGTGCCAGAGACAAAACCTAATCTGGTTCAATTAAAGGCAGCAAACAGAAACGTCTTCAGTCTGGATCTAAAGGAGCCGAGGGTCTCAGCAGACCTGCTTCAGAACGTAGACCGGTCCCAGACCACCTAACTGCATCAGTCTACATTTATACATTTATAGATCTACAGTATAAAGTACAATAGTTACCTCTGAGATGTAGTACAGTATAAAGTACAATATGTACCTCTGAGATGTAGTACAGTATAAAGTACAATATGTACCTCTGAGATGTAGTACAGTATAAAGTACTATATGAGCCAACATTTAAGTAGGATTACTGTGATTGTGAAGTACTCTATCTGCATGCTTCTTCTGTTGGGCTGCAAATCATGATGTCATCAACATATTGTAACAAGGCAGAACCATTTGGTCACTATGAATGAGCCAGATTGTCTCTCAGGACACTGTGAAATACACCAGGGCTTTCTGAATGTCCCTGGGGACACCAGGTCCAGGTAGAGCTTCTTCCTTTAAATGGAAAAGCAAACCAGAATTTACTGTCTTTGTGCACAAGTACTGGAAAAAAAATAAAACATTGGCCAAGTCAACGATGGAAAAAATGTGTGGTGTCTGGAGGAATGAGTGACAGAATGGTGTGTGGATTAGAAATTGTAGGCACTCGCGGTGCACCGAAGCATTAACTGATTTAAATCTTAAACAAATGGTCACTCAGTCGGTTCCCCCAGGTGTCGAATTTCCTTTAACTTAAATTAAAGATTGGTGTGCTCACCGGTGAATCATCACACTGGACTATTAGACCAGCCTTCAATAGAGACTCAAGAACGGGTGTAATACCATCAATGGCCTCTTGTTTGAGGGGATATTGCTTCATGCATGAACAGAGATCAGATTCTGGGTGAACCACCAAAGGAGTCGCCCCCCCTCACCAGTCCTACGTCAGACCATAGAGAGGAGGACACCTCGGACAGCTCAGCCATGTCGACAGATGGGACATTTGAAACCATGGTGTGTTTTCTTATCAAACATCAGATGAGTGACTCTTTTACTGTTGTACAGTGTATCAGGATCCTCCCTGGGCCTTGAGTCAGTGAGTTCAGTCTGTCCAGCCAGTCAGACATGTCCTCCTCCATTCCTGGGCCCTGTGTCAATGATACATGTGGACACACCCCCTGTAACAACTCAGATTGTGTGGGAGACAGAGAAGCAGAGGCCGCAGTATTTTCTGTCCAATAAATGTCCATCATACATAACTCCTCTATCTCACTCTCTCCTCCAAATGTAACATTTTTACCTTTAACAGTTAACAGAATTAGTGGTAACTTTCTAAAACCTTCATTTTCATTTGAGTACACATGGTATGTGGGTGTGAGTGGTGTTTGTCTGGTTTCTAATGTGTGTATTGATGTACAAGGTTGTCATAGTCAGAATCTAAAGTTGACTCACCCTCTGTGTTGTACTGTGTGTGCGTCGAATGGTCCATCCCTGAGGTCCGCCCCTCCGCCTGCTCCTCCCCTCCGTCTGATTGTTGAACCCTCCCACCAGTCTTGTCTCCATGGAGATTGGTGGCCGTCTCTTCTCCTCTGTCCGGATTGGCCACATTGATGACACACAAAGTTTTCAGCTGGTGTGTGTCTCAAAGTCTCTGCCCCTCTGGTTTCCTCTTTGTCTCTTGTTGTCTCTGTCCTTTCCTCCTCGCCTGTCATGGCCTGATTCCAGTATCAGCTGGGCCTCCTCTGGTTTACGCTGACAGAGTCTTTGCTTGTTCTCTGTCGTTGTACTGCTCCTCAGCGTGTTCAGCATGTTGCAGTATGTTTGCAGTCTTCCATATCACACAACTCTCTTTGGTGTGATGTTTTCCAGGCTCACGGATGACGTAAAGCATTCTTTACAAAGTTCAGTCAGGGCTGTCACTGCATGTTATACGGCCAGTTTTAAGCATATAACACACTGCAGGTTGATTACGGCTGGTGTGATGACGCACCAGGAGGTAAAAGTTCTCTTGAATTCTGTGAAGTTGCTCTTTGAACTCTCCACATGAGTCATGGCTTCTTCTTCTTCACGTCTTCTGTCTCTGTTGTAATGTCCTCTTTGTCTCACGTTTCAGATAATCCAGGTTCATATTGTCACCAGTGTTCATTGACGGGCTTGTAGCTGTGAGCGTTGACATGGTGCCTGTAGGTTTTGATGAGTCTCCTTCTTCTTCATCCTTGGAGTGTTGAGTGGTGGGTTTGGCTGTAATGTTGTTTGTGTCTGGGGAGCAAACAGCAGCGGCGTTGGAGACCAGATCAGGATCCACTCGACCATGTAAAACAAATACAAAACAAAAACACAGTTCAGCAGTATATTTTACTTTTCTATCTATGTATGTGTCTTATTCAAATTCAGCTGTTTCTTTCTTTACCTCTTGGACATCACTTCATCTGTTTCTGCTTCTCCTTTTCCTCTCTGCTCCAGACACGGGTTGAGTTGATCACATTTTTGTCGTAGGCTAAAGTTGCCTTTTCCAGGGAACCCCAATTTTATACATTCTTCCAATTGTTCGGCCGTCTGATTATCTTTGTCCCACATGTATTTTATTATTGGAGGTAAGACTTTGGCACCAGGCTGCTCAGGCTCAGACTTACTGTGACTCTTACCCTTTTTCTCTAGTTACTGTTGATTCTCGTATCTCAAAAGCCCATCTGGTCCAATCAATGAACTTGAAGGATACACCAAATACTCTTTAAAACCTGCAAGTTATACCAGGACACTAATGTCCGGCACCCTAATGTGCGAGAATCAAGTTTACCCTCAAAGTGTCTGTTCCATCACAGAATAATCTCTCACTGGGTGGGATTCTTCTTCCGGTTCCAGGATCGGAGCGGCAATCTCGAACCCTGCCTGACGACAACCTCTCACCTTCAGGGAGGAATCAACTATTATTTGCTCTTCTGTCGTCTAACAGAGTCCTGATTACTCGTCCGATCTCATCCTCGTCTCCATTTGTGGTGGAAAAAAATCTTTTTAACCTCACTGTGAGAAACAACCAGATGACGAACTTCTTAAAGTATTAAATCATATTTAAAGAACAGACAGTTTGTAATAATTCAGCTGAATGGATAGAGCTCTTTCCCCACAGATGGTTCGGAGGTCTAACAGCAATGAATGGACAAAACAGAGTATAGATACACATTATCTCCTCTCCCTTCACCCCCTTTGCAGATGTCGTCCTCCTCTGTCTGCTGATGAACCCACCAAGACCAGATTCAGCCTTCTGGTGGGAAGAGGGTCAGGTGGTGACATCAGGATAACACTACTGAGAGAAATACTAGAATACCTTTAAGTGGTGACATCAGGATAACACTACTGAGAGAAATAAATACTAGAATACCTTTGACATGAGATCATTTAAACTAGTCTGGTCGGCCTCGTCTGCATTTCTGCAGGTTTTGAGCAAAACAAGTTAACTAAGAGAACGATATGATAAATCTCTCCAACAATATGTACCTCTGAGATGTAGTACAGTATAAAGTACAATAGATACCTCTGAGATGTAGTACAGTATAAAGTACAATAGTTACCTCTGGGATGTAGTACATTAGATATATTGATCACAGGCGTGTACTGGTGGATGTGTACTTTTCTACTACATTGAATATGTTCTCATAAGATTATTATTCATGTTGACAGATCAAAGAAAGCAACATCAGGATGAATGTATTGCTTTATTAGTCACCCTGTGGACCCACCACCTGCAGGGACCAGCATCGGGGTCGGGTGCAATGCAGACTGGGCGAGTTGGATCAGATGGCGGGGGAACCGGTTGGAAAGACCCGGCAAGCCCAAACGTGTAGTGAAGGTGAAGTAGGAGCGTCTGGCGGGGGGATTCTGTCTGGGAGGTCTTTAACTCCCACCTCCAGAAGAACTTCTCACACATCCCGAGGGAGGTTGGGGACATGGAATCCGAGTGGACCATGTTCAAGCCCTTATTGTGGACGCGGCCACTGGGAGTTGTGGTCAGAAAAGGTCATCGGTGCCTGTCGTGGCGGCACCCCGAGAACCCTGTGGTGGACACCGGAGGTGAGGGAAGCCGTCAAGCTGAAGAAGGAGGCCTTTCGGGCCTGGTTGGCTCAGGGGTCTCCTGAAGCAGCTGAGAGGTACCGGCAGGCCAGAAGGGCTGCAGCTGCGATGGTCGCGGATGCTAAAACTCGGGCATGGGAGGAGTTCAAGGAGGCCATGGAGAAGGACTTTCGGTTGGCCTCAAGGAGGTTCTGGCAAACCATCCGACGGCTCAGGAAGGGAAAGCAGGGTTCTACCCCAGGCTGTTCTCAGCGGGGGACTGCTGACCCGGACGGGGGACATCGCCGCCGGTGGAAAGAGCACTTTGAGAAACTCCTAAACCCAACCAACATGTGCTCTGGAGAGGAGGCAGTGCCTGAAGACACTATTAATAACAAAACAAACATATCAATTTCATGAAAGTGCCGGGGGTGGATGAGATGCCGGTGCAAGTTATCGGTCGCTCTACGTTCTGACCCTCACCTATGGTCACGAACTCTGGGCCGTGACCGAAAGGACGAGGTCGCAGCTACAAGCAGCTGAAATGAGTTTCCTCTGTCGGGAGGCCGGGCTCAGCAAAAAGACGATGATTACCGTTCATTCCAGCCTGCGTGGACAGAGGAATTTGCATTTGTGGACAGAGCAGGATCTGCAGTATGTCTAATATGCAATGATAAAATTGCATCGATGAAACGGTCAAA
>NW_027176333.1:117500-122500 GCF_023349555.1 Cebidichthys violaceus | reverse complement strand
TTCACACAGGGGCAAGTAGGTTTGGATAGCTTTACTCCCTTAATAAATTAAATCATCATCTAAAAACTGCTTTTTGAGATCTTTTAGCCGACTTCACTTTGTCAGACAGGTTCTATTGAAGTGATTTCTTGATTCAACAGGTCTGGCAGTAATCAGGCCTGGGTGTGGATCGTGAAATTGAACTCAGCTTTCCAAAAAATCACAGTTGATTCATGATTTATCAAGGGGGGGCAATTACTTTTTCACACAGGGCCAAGTAGGTTTGGATAGCTTTACTCCCTTAATAAATTAAATCATCATTTAAAAACTGGATTTTGTATTTACTCTGGTTATCTTTGTCTCATATTAAAGTTAGTTTGATGATCTGAAACATTTAAGTGTGACAAATATGCAAAACTATAAGAAACCAGGAAGGGGGCAAATACTTTTTCACAGCACTGTATATGTGTGTATATAGATGTATTTATTTATTTGAGTAGATTATAGTTGTTGATGTATTCATGTGTTCATCACTATAATGTTGGTAAATAGTTTTTTTTCTATAATAAAACATTTATTAGATGAATATACAGTAATTGTTATTATTGATCAGAATAAAGTAACTTGAGTTAATAAATAATAATAAACACGATGTTTACTTCAGAACCGTGTTTTATAAAAACAATGAGAAACAGTTTCATATAGAAAATAAATGACAAAGCTGTTCGTTATTAAACCAAAGTCCAGCTCAGTCAGTTTGGTGACAATTTGACTTCTTCTGTTGTTCTTTATAAGTAGAATACAAAGCGCTCATATGAACGAGGCTCCTTGAACTATACCTTTTAGACTTTAATTTCTTTTTATCATCTGAAGTTAATTGAACATGAGTCTCGTTAAACATGAACACACAATTTCATACTCGTATTTATTTTACTCACAATCATGACTGTTCAGTGAAATAGTTTCAATTTGTTCCTGTTTTTTAGTAATTTTCTTTTTTTAGGGCTGATGAGATTAAATGTTTTTCTACTTGGCAACAGTCACAATCTGATCATTTAGTACTTTTTATCTCTTTTTAAAGTATTGATTAATATTTTTAGATGATTTAAAAATTATTTTAAATAACTGCACATGAATTTAGAACATGTGAAATCAGTGAAATGTTTTCTGAATTCTCTGTAAAACATCTGAACATGTGAGTGTTTCTACAATAACTTTTATAACTACAAACTATAGAAACAATTTAGATTTATAAATTTAACAATTTATCACTTTTAGGACTTCAAGCTGATTCAATTTCAAATGTTCATTAAAACAAAACCACATGATAGAAAACCTAACCTCTAGTTTATCTTATTTAATTAAATGTTCCTCTATTTATCTTATTTACTTTTTTATATTTGATTTAGATGTTCCTCTAGTTATTTTTTTGGTTTATTTGATAAGGCACATTAATAATAACATTGCTGTAAATGTGCCAGAATTAGCCAAGAGGCTATTTTCATCTGTAGTCCCAATCTGTAGTTTATCTTGCTGTTTACTCTTTAATATTTTCCACTCTGTGCAATATTAATCTTCTAGTGTTTCCGCTCACAGACTCACTGAAACCTATTAACTGTGAATAACAACATGTGGTCATGTGACTCCTGAAGCGATGTGATTGGTCGTCCTGTAGGAGCGGAGCATCGTGTTGAGGAAGTGGTTCAACCTGCTGACGCTGCACAAAGCAGATCTGGCTAAACTCATCACCTTTGAATGTGTGAGTATAACAAATATAGTGTGTGTGTGTGTGTGTGTGTGTGTGTGTGTGTGTGTGTGTGGTGTGTGTGTGTGTGTGTGTGTGTGTGTGTGTGTGTGTGTGTGTGTGTGTGTGTGTGTGTGTGTGAAAAGAGACGGAGAGCTTTGAGTTTGATCTGCAGTAACCTGTCTGTCCTCTTTGTCTCCTTGTCTGTCTCCCTGTCTGTCTGTCTCTTTGTCTCCCTGTCTCTCTCCCTGTCTGTCTGTCTCTTTGTCTCCCTGCCTGTCTGCCTTCCTGTCTCTCTCTCTGTCTGTCTGTCTCCCTGCCTGCCTGTCCTGTCTTCCAGGGTAAACCCCTGGCTGAGTCTCTTGGTGAGGTGGCGTACTCCGCCTCCTTCTTGGAGTGGTTTTCAGAGGAGGCTCGGCGGGTCTATGGAGACCTGGTCCCGTCGCCCGCCAGAGACCGGAAGATTCTCCTCCTCAAACAGCCTGTGGGCGTGGCCTCCATCATCACACCGGTGAGCAGTCAATAAGAAGCTGACTCTTATAGCTACAACATGTCACCTACTATTATGGGATGGAGATGCTTCACCATCAGGTCTTTCACTGTAAGACCTTCATCAGCTCGGTTTACTGATCATTAGCTAATGCTAGCATGCTAATATGCTAAGCTAACATGGGGGAAACATGTTATGTATATATGAATGATATATGTATAATATATGAATGATATATGTATAATATATAAATAATAAACGTATAATATAGGCATTATATATTTATAATATAGGTATATTATATGAATGATGTATCATTCATATATTATACATATAGTACCGTATTTTCCGCACTATAAGGCGCACCGGATTATAAGGCGCACCTTCAATGAATGGCCTATTTTAGAACTGTTTTTATATATCGGGCGCACCGGATTATAAGGCGCATAGAATAGAAGCTACTACAGTCAAACGTTTGACTGGGGTTGCGTTATGCATCCACTAGATGGAGCTGTGCTAAAGGGAATGTCAACAAAACAGTCAGATAAATCATTCAGTCAAACTTTATTGATTTTTGATTTCATTCACAATACGGTAAGTTAAACGTAGAGGGGAACTTTTCCCTGATTCAGTAAACACGTAAAAGAAACAGTCTGATACCACTAAATCAAACGTTAGTGCATTCACAATATAGTAACTCTCGAAATTGTTCAACTTACGTATAAAACGTAGTTAGTGCATTCACAATAACTCAACGTTGTTCAAACGTTAATGTGCATATTCACAATATCTCCCAGCATTGTTCAGTTGTAAACACGTAAAAGAAACACAATCTGATACCGCTAAATCAAAAGTTAGTGCATAACTCAACATTGTTCAGTTACGGTACGTATATAACACATAAAGCTCACTTTTTCAGTTCATTCCCCGTCCACGAATCCCTCGAATTCTTCTTCTTCAGTGTCCGAATTGAACAGTTGGGCGAGTACGGCATCCAATATGCCCGGCTCCCTCTCGTCATTATCCGAGTCAGTGTCGCTGCTATTGCCTGGCAGTTCAGTGATTATTCCTGCCTTCGTGAAAGCTCGGACCACAGTTGAGACTGATATATCAGCCCAGGCATCCACGATCCATTGGCAAATAGTGGCATAAGTCGTTCGGCGACGGTGCGGCTTTGTAGTTTACCAGTCGTACTGAAACATTTTGACAGAGCGCCGTGTACAACCAGTATGGATCAACCAATTAACCAATTGATCCATATATAAGGCGCTCCGGATTACAAGACGCACTGTCGTTTTTTGAGAAAATTAAAGGCTTTTAAGTGTGCCTTATAGTGCGGAAAATACGGTACACACATTGTGTAATATATGTATAATATTTTGGCTCTGAGTTATGCTCTGCTTCATGCTCTTAGATGCTTGTTTAAAGGAAATGTACTTATGACTTCTGGTGACTAGTAGTTCTTTTGATTACCAATGTTGATTGCACTTATTGTAAGTCGCTTTGGATAAAAGTGTCTGCTAAATGACTGTAATGTGATGTATTGTAATATATGAAAAAATATACATGTATAATATATGAATGATATGAATCTTTTGTTCTCGTCCACAGTGGAACTTCCCCATATAATATATGTAATATATATGTATAATATACATGTAGAATATATGTACAATATATGAAGGACATGAATCGTTTGTTCTTGTCCACAGTGGAACTTCCCCATATAATATATGTATAATATACATGTATAATATATGTATAATATACATGTATAATATATGTATAATATACATGTATAATATATGTACAATATATGAATGACATAAATCGTTTTGATCTCGTCCACAGTGGAACTTCCCCAGTGCGATGATCACCAGGAAGGTAGCAGCCGCTCTGGCCGCCGGTTGCACGGTGGTGGTGAAGCCGGCCGAGGACACGCCGCTGTCCGCTCTGCTCTGGCCGAGGTGGGTTCTCTGAACACGTAGAAAACGTAGAAAACGTAGAAAACGTAGAAAACGTTCTTTCTCTGAACATCTGGCTTGTTGTTCTGCAGCTGGCGGAGCAGGCGGGGGTCCCTGCGGGGGGTGTTTAACGTGGTCCCGTGTTCCAGAAAGAAGACTCCAGCAGTCGGGAGAGGTTCTCTGCACTGACCCACTAGTGGCCAAAATCTCCTTCACTGGATCCACCGCCACGGGAAAGGTGAGTGCAGAGTCTTTAAGAGGAGGGGGGGGCTATTAACTATACTAATTTTATACAACTTATTATATATACTACTTATTATATAAGTAAGTAGTATATGTTGAGTCACAAGAGTCCAGCCTGCATCGCCCCCTGCTGCTGGGAGGCTTTAAGAGGAGGAGGGTGTATTTTATATATCTATATATAGATATATATCTATCGAGATATATATATATATATATAGATATAGATATAGATATAGATATATCTATATATATATATATATATATATAGATATAGATATACAGATATATCTCTCTTGCAAAAAAAATCTCATTGTTATGCGCAAAGTATGTCTGAAAAAAAGTCATAGTATAGTATGTCTAAAAAAGTCGTGGTACGTTAAAAAAAGTCATAGTATAGTATGTCTGAAAAAAGTCATTGTATAGTATGTTGAAAAAAGTCATAGTTTAGTATGTTGAATAAAGTCATAGTATAGTACGTCTAAAAAAAGTCATAGTATAGTACGTCTAAAAAGTCATAGTATAGTATGTTGAAAAAAGTCATAGTTTAGTATGTTGAAAAAAGTCATAGTTTAGTATGTTG
>NW_027176333.1:55000-110000 GCF_023349555.1 Cebidichthys violaceus | reverse complement strand
CAGCTGCTTAGAAATGAAAAGGGAGTCTTTATGTATCATAAGAATTATAGTGGAAGAAAATGTATCTTTCTGTATTAAAAACCACAAAGCTGCTGCTTGTTTTCAGAAGCGAAGACGTCGTTGAAGATCTTTGTGTTTGTGATTGACAGGTTCAACACAGAAGAAGAGGCTCTGGCTATTGCTAACGCTTCTAATGTCGGGCTGGCAGGTGAGTGAAGAAAAAAAGGCTTGGAAATGTTGAACTGTATGTTAAAAGATAAGATATAAAAACAACAATGTGAAAGTCAAAGTTCTCTGTTTGCTGAAAGATTTAAAAAATGACTGACTACTTTCTGAGAAAATTAAGGTCACAGGACGAATTTTAACGTATTCCACTAATTAAATAGTCTCTGCCACAACCTTGAATAGAAAGAAATCTGCTTCTGGCATGCTGCCTGTCAAACCGACAGCAGCCGATCAGGTCATCTGTGATCAATAAACGTGAGCTGACAGAGATATGTGAACAAGAAGAAGAACCTTTGACATGTTGAAACCTTTAAATGCTCTCCTGGGTGTTGCTGATCTTTCTCTCTGTTGGGTTCTCAGGTTACTTCTTCTCGCAGGACGTCAGTCAGATCTGGAGAGTGACAGAGGCGTTGGAGGTCGGGATGGTCGGAGTCAACGAGGGCCTCCTGTCCACCCCCGAGGCCGCCTTCGGAGGAGTCAAGCAGTCCGGTTTGGGCCTCGAAGGCTCCAAGTACGGCATCGACGAGTATCTGGAGGTCAAGTACATGTGCTTCGGAGGCCTCAAACCCTGAACCAGGATCACGCCCGTAGTAATCAATAAGTTTAGATGATAGATAGATACTTTATTCATCCCCAGGGGGAAATTTGTTGATCTCAGCTTTGATTGATTTGATTAAACCCAGAACTAACTTTAAATTAGAGTTCCTTTAAAAATACCTCGTTAGTGAGTCAGTGAGAGGAAACTGATGGTTGATGTTTATAGAGATGATCTTATCTATCTATATATCTATATCACCCTTATTAAATATGCATATACTGAATATCATGAGAGCAGGATTGTTCTTGTATTGTTAGTGAAGCTAGGTAGCTTAGCATTCTGAGAAGAGATAACAGGTAACATTACAATGTTCAGATGGTTATTAAAGCAACAATAAATCAGTTAC
Source organism: Cebidichthys violaceus (assembly GCF_023349555.1). Lineage (NCBI taxonomy): Eukaryota > Metazoa > Chordata > Actinopteri > Perciformes > Stichaeidae > Cebidichthys > Cebidichthys violaceus. The sequence continues at coordinate 108,831 of NW_027176333.1, read as the reverse complement.
TTGGAGTTACATATACACTTTATTATTCACATTTTCTAATAATTTTTTGAGAAAAATGTTTAAACTTAATGAAAAAACTGATGACAATTCTAATAATAATGTAGTTTATAAATAGTCTTTAAATGAACTGCTGTAAGGTAAGCTAGTTAGCCAGGCATGCTAACGTTAGCAGATAAACATTGCTAGGCTGAGATTGGTATTAAAATGTTGATAATGAAGCTCTAGCCAATCAGAATCCAGTATTCTCTGTAACTACGGGTCTGTACTTGTGTGGCTTTTATGATTACATTCCATTATATTTATAATAAATTTACATTATATGTAGTTTAACTATTGCAGAAAAATCTGTTTCTGTGATTACAAGTTGCCAAAGTCAGAATCTCCTAATTCTAATATTCCACATTAATGTTCTTTCTCTTTCAGTTTAAAGGGAAATTTACTGTGAAAAAATAAATGAAAATGTTTCAAACCTTTTTTTAGATTTTTGTAAAGTCGTTGTGTTTGTGTTGAACATCCTGATGTCGATAAATATGTATTTTTTAATGACTAAAATCCATGACATTTTGCAACCCGTTGGGACAAAAAATAACTTTAATGAGCTATTTATATTAATTTAAAGCATGTTCCACTTGTGCAAACATAAGAGTGTTTTATGTAAGTTTGAGAGTCTTTCTACACATTTCAATAATGTGTTCAGATCTCTGGAACAAAACAATCGATTCATAAACTGCTGCTCAAAAGTTGGGAGTCACATGTTTTTCTTGATGGATCGAGGACCAAGAGGAGTGAGACTGGTTTAGAATATTAGGGTGGAACCATGTCCTGGACTTATCCCTGTCTGGAGGATCAACTAGAACTGGAAGTCTCCATCTTCTCTGTGGTTTTGGGGAAGATGATTCCCAAAATGTCTGATACTTGTTTAGATAATAATCACAAAGAGTTTCATTGAAGTAAAAGTCTTTAAGTCACGATGAGGTGACACAAAGACAGACCTGTAACTTTATATCTTCTATCTTTTAGAAGTCAGAATCTATCAACGCGTCTTCAGAGTTGTCAGGAATCCTCCAAATGTCCCAAACCCATATAATCCTGTCTCGCCTTAAGTCCTTGTGTCCTCTTCAAAGACTTTGACCTTAAAATGGGACACTGGTTCATTTTACTGACCTCACCAAAACAAGAATTCTGGGTAATGCAGTCTTTAAATCTCTAGCTGCCAGAGTACAAACATCCCAAGACGAGTCCTGTCTACGTCAGCCGAAGGCGTTTCCGTTGCGGGCGGCGTGGGCGCTGATCCGGTTCCTGCTGCGGACGGGTCGGTCCCGACTGAAGACGGTGTCCTGGTCGCTGTCCAGCTCCGACTCGGACATCATCAAGCTGGAGTTGTGCTCTGTGCTGCGGTGTTTGATACCTGCAGACAGGTGATGAGTTTAGTTCTTACAGGTCTATAAAGCAAGGAATCTATAAAGCAAGGAATTTATAAAACCAGGAATCTATAAAACAAGGAATATATAAAACAAGGAATTTCTATAACAAATAATCTATAGAACCAGGAATCTATAAAACAAGGAATCTATAAAACAAAGAATCAATAAAACAATGAATCTATAAAACAAGGACTGCAGTAGTCCTTTATAAATGCAGCTCTATCAAAATAAATTCATTCCCATGCTGCTGCTCTCTTCTTTCTTTCTGATCTGTCAGGTCATAGAGTAAAATATATTGTTGTAAAAAGATACTGATTCATGAACAGTTTTGGATAAATAAATACATACTTTTAGATAATAAATAGTTGACTCCCTTTAAAAGACCTACATACACAGTAAAGAATAATATTTTCTGATTCTTATATGTAAATCTGAATCGGCAGGTCATACTTTTATTTACTCTGCAGTGTTTTGTGTATCTGCAACGCATTGAGCTCTCAGGGCCACCGTACTACCAATGAGGCTCTAAGTGACGTAACTCACTGAATTTGGGTCTGAGCTCCACCCTCTCCTGGTCGTCCATGTTGTCCAGGATGGTGTATTTGGTTTTCTTCCTCACTTTGGTCTGTCTCCTCCTGAACACAATGGACACAAACAGGCCGTTCAGAATCACAGTGATGGTAAACGGTAAAAAGAGGACGGTGTGTGAACATGTTCACCTCCTGCAGCAGCAGATGAAGGTCCAGGTGACAGACAGGATGAAGACCACGAGCATGAAGCTGGTCAGGATGACATACAGCACCCTCCACTCTACAAGAAGAACAGGGTCAGACCAGAACCACATGAAACCTGTTGCAACTTAACGAGGACATGAGCTGCTACTAAACACAAAGGAGCACCTGTTGCCCTTTTTTAGGAGGCATGTAACTAATACTTGAGTACTGCACGTAAGTACAAATGTGAGATACTTTTCTTGAGTGTTTTGTTTTTATGCCACTTTCCACTTCTTTTCAGCTTTAATTATTCAGATTTTACAGACGAAACATTTAAAAATAAGTACAGCTGAACCAACGAGTCCATTTAATCAATCAGTCCATTAATCAATTAGTGGATTTATTAGTAATAATGTTAATGATGTTAATGTATTAGTAATAATGTTATGTTAATGTATCATAATGATGTTAAGATGTTGATGTATTAGTAATAATGTTAAGATGTTGATGTATTAGTAATAATGTTATGATGTTGATGTATAAGTAATAATGTTAATGATGTTGATGTATTAGTAATAATGTTAATGATGTTGATGTGTTAATAATAATGTTATGTTAATGTATTCATAATGATGTTAAGATGTTGATGTATTTGTAATAATGTTAATGATGTTGATGTATTTGTAATAATGTTAATGATGTTGATGTATTAGTAATAATGTTGATGATATTGATGTATTAGTAATAATGTTATGATATTAATCTATTAATAATAATGTTAAGATGTTGATGTATTAGTAATAATGTTATGATGTTGATGTATTAGTAATAATGTTAATGATGTTGATGTATTAGTAATGATGTTGATGTATTAGTATTAATGTTATGATGTTAATGTATTAGTAATAATGTTATGATGTTAATCTATTAATAATAATGTTAAGATGTTGATGTATTAGTATTAATATTAAGATGTTAATGTGTTAGTAATAATGTTAATGATGTTGATGTATTAGTAATAATGTTATGATGTTAATCTATTAATAATAATGTTAAGATGTTGATGTATTAGTATTAATATTAAGATGTTAATGTGTTAGTAATAATGTTAATGATGTTGATGTATTAGTAATAATGTTATGATATTGATGTATTAGTATTAATGTTAATGATGATGATGTATTAGTAATAATGTTAATGATGTTGATGTATTAGAAATAATGTTAATGATGTTGATGTGTTAGTAATAATGTTAATGATGTTGATGTGTTAGTAATAATGTTAAGATGTTGATGTATTAGTATTAATGTTAATGATGTTGATGTGTTAGTAATAATGTTAATGATGTTAATGTGTTAGTAATAATGTTAATGATGTTGATGTATTAGTAATAATGTTAATGATGTTGATGTGTTAGTAATAATGTTAATGATGTTAATGTGTTAGTAATAATGTTAATGATGTTGATGTATTAGTAATAATGTTAATGATGTTGATGTGTTAGTAATACTGTTAATGATGTTGATGTGTTAGTAATAATGTTAAGATGTTGATGTATTAGTAATAATGTTATGATATTGATGTATTAGTATTAATGTTAATGATGATGATGTATTAGTAATAATGTTAATGATGTTGATGTATTAGTAATAATGTTAATGATGTTGATGTGTTAGTAATAATGTTAATGATGTTAATGTGTTAGTAATAATGTTAATTATGTTGATGTATTAGTAATAATGTTAATGATGTTGATGTATTAGTAATACTGTTAATGATGTTGATGTGTTAGTAATAATGTTAAGATGTTGATGTATTAGTATTAATATTAAGATGTTAATGTGTTAGTAATAATGTTAATTATGTTGATGTATTAGTAATAATGTTATGATATTGATGTATTAGTATTAATGTTAATGATGATGATGTATTAGTAATAATGTTAATGATGTTGATGTATTAGTAATAATGTTAATGATGTTGATGTATTAGTAATAATGTTAATGATGTTGATGTATTAGTAATAATGTTATTAGTGTTAATGTATACTTGTAATATAAGTACTTTTTACGGAAACAGGACTTTAACTGTAACAGAGTATATTTACATTGTGGTATTAGTATTTTTACACTGTGGTATTTCTGCTCTCACGTTTTCCCTTGAACAAAGTCAACTGAACTAAGTGTTGATAGTTTAATCTGATGCCATGATAAAAGCTTATTTATACCACAGTTATTCTCTCCGTCGCCAAGGTATCTGCGAATCAGGTTCTCCGTCCAGAAGGGGTCACATGCACACTCCTTTGTGATTGGATCACACTGACCACGCCCAGAACAGCGAAGCAGGCACACTGAAAGAAAAAATAGTGAGTAAATTAATGTTTTTGTTTCTTTAAAGGCCTTTAAAGGAACCAGGAACCTGCAGTGACTCTGCTGTGAACTGGGTCTGGTCTCTGCAGTGAACAGGTCCTGAGCGGTTTGAACTCACAGACGGTGTCGACTCTCAGGACTCTGAACAGCAGGTAGTCGCTCTTCTCTCTGAGCAGCTGGTTTCTCAGCAGACCCACCAGTCTGGAGCCAGGGTTAGGGTTAGGGCCGATCCCTGAGGGGCCCCGAACCGAAAAACGCAACACGGTGCTGAACCAACACAGACAGACAGAAACTATTGGTGACTTTAGATCTTTAAAGATGTTAAAACACTCAAGTATTTCTTGATGAAAGAATATTTTTTCTCTATTTAAAACAGATTTAGTTAAGTGTTTTTTCTCAAAAAGATTGAGAAAAAGGTGTTTATGTAATAATTATAATAATTATGTTATAATATATTTATAATTATATATAATTTAAAAATAAATAATACATTTTTATTATTTTAAGGCTTTTTGCAGTGAAACGTACATTAAACATCAAGCTCACAAACTAAAGTAAAATCTACAGAAGAATCAGCTTTCAGAAAACCAGCCAGTAAACCAGTCAGTATACCAGTTAGTCAGTAAACCAGTCAGTCAGTGAACCAGTCAACCAGTAAACCAGTCAGTAAACCAGTCAGCCAGTAAACCAGTCAGTATACCAGTTAGTCAGTAAACCAGTCAGTCAGTGAACCAGTCAGTAAACCAGTCAACCAGTAAACCAGTCAGTAAACCAGTCAGCCAGTAAACCAGTCAGTCAGTAAACCAGTTAGTAAGTAAACCAGTCAGTCAGTAAACCAGTTAGTCAGTAAACCAGTCAGTATACCAGTTAGTCAGTAAACCAGTCAGTCAGTAAACCAGTTAGTCAGTAAACCAGTCAGTATACCAGTTAGTCAGTAAACCAGTCAGTCAGTGAACCAGTCAGTAAACAAGTCAGTCAGTAAACTAGTCAGTAAACCAGTACCTGAGGTGTGAGTGCCCCTGCAGCCCTCGGACCTGGATGTCGCTGTTGAGGACGTGGATCATGGCGGCGAGCTGCCGGACCACCGTGTCCCTCTGAGCCACGCTGACCTGAGAAACCGAGACCAGCATCTCCAGCTCCACCTCCTCCCCCCCACCCGGCTCTACGGAGACACAGCGGGGTCACACTTCACCAGATCCTCGTCAGACATGCAGTGATCCACAAACAAACCGGGACCTACCTGGTTGGACCTCCACGGTAGCCGTGGCGGTGCTGGAGCGCCCCTGAGCGTCAGTCACCCTCAGCTGGAACAGGTAGGTGCCCTCCACCAGGTTGGCCAGGTAGAGGGAGGCCTGAGTCACCGAGCCGTACAGGACGTCCTGCCAACAGACATTTATTATAACAATAATATAATGTGCTCTATTTAAATTATAATCTACTGTAATCTTAAAGATCAGTACTGAACTGACCCCAGCAGCAGGACTCTGGCTGTCTCTGACCCACAGGTAGTGGACCTCGGTCTGGTCTCCGTCGGTCACGGAGCCCCTGAGGACCAGAGAGCTGTTGGGCAGAGAGACGGTGTGGCTGCCACTGGCATGAGCCACTGGAGGAGGACTGGTGGCTGTGGGAGGAAGGACAACAAAGAGGTCTGGTTCAGTGCAGGAGGAAGGACGACAAAGAGGTCTGGTTCAGTTCAGTCTGTCCCCCCTGTTGGTCAGAGACAGTCCGTCCTCCCTCCTGGTCAGAGGGTTATAAAGTGAACACTCTCACCTTCCTGGACCCTGACAGTCAGTGAAGCTCTGTCCGTCGCCCCCTGTTGGTCAGAGACAGTCAGTCTGAAGGTGTAGCGTCCCACCCAAAGGCCTGTTGCCGTGGCGACTGCCTGGTCCGCTCCCTCCAGCTTTAACCCCGGTGGACCGCTGGAGAAACACGGCGGAGAAACCACAGCTGAGTCAGTACAGAGAAGGAGGAAAGTTGACCAGTCCTGTTGACCACTGCTCGCGTCCTACCTGACGACGTCCCAGTGGTAGCTGACGATGCCGCGGTCGTCGGTGCTTCCGCCGCCGTCGAGTGACAAGCGGTTCACTGGGAGAAGCAATTTCCTGTCAGGACCCACAACAGCCACCGGGCCACGGTTTGACCACCTGACCTCTGATACTGAACAAAGGGAGAGTAGTCAGGGTATATTTAAAGGGTATATTTTGTTGAAACAGACAACACTTCCTGTTTATCTAGAAATGTACCAGAGTCTGCAGTGGCTGCGGTTGGAGGGTTGGTGCTGGGAGTTTGGGTGATGGTGGGGTCAGAGGTCAGAGGTCTGTCCAGGGGATGGGTGGTGGTGGTGGGGTCAGAGGTCAGAGGTCTGTCCGGGGGATGGGTGGTGGTGGGGTCAGAGGTCAGAGGACTGTCCGGGGGATGGGTGGTGGTGGTGGGGTCAGAGGTCAGAGGTCTGTCCGGGGGATGGGTGGTGGTGGTGGGGTCAGAGGTCAGAGGTCTGTCCGGGGGATGGGTGGTGGTGGTGGGGTCAGAGGTCAGAGGTCTGTCCGGGGGATGGGTGGCAGTCGGTGGAGCTCTGACTGCTGACTGGAGCAGCTTCAGTACATCTGAGGAGCATCAAGAGTTCACAGTTAACTTATTACTGAGATAAACTATAACAACTCATTTTAATTTGTATTTATTTTATATCAGTGTTTCCTTCTTTGCATTGAGGCTTCACAACCCAGAATTCATCAATTTGTTTCTTCTGATTCAAAGGGTTTTATAGAGGAAATACAAAGACATCAAGACATGATGTAAAAGAAACAAGCAAGGCAATAAAAGTCAAGCTGTCCCTCTTAAGAGAGAACGGCGTGTTTCGCCGTTCGGCCCCGTACTCAGTCTGATACGGGCCACCTAAATCACGAAGACAACAATCGGTGAGATCGATTAACATTGTTTCTATAACCATTGTTTGTTTTTTCCACGGTTGGCAGAGCGCTTCCGCTCTAGCTAATCCAACGGCGGCGTGCTAGTGGGAGCGTAGAATTACGCTGTCGGGCCGCCCTTCACAGTTAACGGAGCGCCCTCGCTCCGGCTAACTTGGTGCTAACTAGACTACGGTAATACTCGGATGGTGTCCATTGTTTTTGTAAACATTACGGCTATCAAAGTTAGCAGAGTGCTCTCGCTCAGGCTAACTGGTGGGACACCAATAGTTACAGCAACTGTCCAAGTGAAGAGAGTGTCCTCGCTCCCCTCTCACTATAAGGACTGTTTTTTTTTTTGGCCTGTTTCCACAGTGGCAGAGTTCTCTCGCTCAGGCTAACTGGTGGGACACCAATATCTGCGACGACTGTCCTAGTGGAGAGTGTCCTCACTCCCCTCTCACTGACTGTCCCCTGCCTGTTCTCGTCAGCAGAGCGCCCCCGCTCAAAACTGACTTAGCAGCCCACACCAACTAGTGGAACAAGGGTTCCTCCAGAATTGCGGCCATGTTTAACTCTCCCGGCTGTAGGACCTGTATGGCTCCTCTTCAGCCGGAGGACGGCCATGACCTCTGTCCCTCTTGCCTTGGCCTCGAGCATCTGAGGGAGGGCCTCTCGGAGAACTCGTGCATGAACTGTGGCATCATGCCTCGAGTAGTAAGGGCTGCTAGGCTCGCCGAGGTGGAACACCTGATGGATGAGGACGACCTCCCCCTGTCAGGACAGCTGAATCCAGCCCAACCTACCCATTCCAAACGCCGGGCCACAGAAGCTGCAGGGGCTCCCTCCAAGAGGGCTAAGCCCAGCAGGCTGTCTTCTAGAGTGGATCTGCTGACTGCTGAGCTCGCTCAAATGAAGTCGCTTCTCCTGACCCTCCACCCTAGTGCAGGGGGGTCTGAAGCACCAGATCTATCCACGGCTGAGCTTGGTCCAGAAGAGGACGTTATCTCACTGGCAGCGTCAGCCAATCTCTTGACTGAGTACAGTGAAGGGCGGCCCTCCCATGCTTCGGGGCCTGGCTCCCGTTCTTCAGCTCAGAGTTCTTCAGAGGGAGCAGTCGATAGCACCATGGGGTCTATCATTCGCATGGCACTGGCACGCCTGCAGTTAGAACCTCCACCTGCGAGTGCCTTCTTCAGGGGCGTTCCCGCCCCCACCACCTTCTCTGTTCCTCCCTCCGAAGAATATCTGAGGGAGCTGCATGCATGCTGGAGAGACACTGGGACTCTGTCCCGTCTTACATCGGATGGACGAACCCTGGCTGCCATGCAGGATGCAGGATGCCAGGTGCCCTCGACCCCAATGTCGGGTCACGGATGACCTGCTATCCAGGGCTTATAACACAGCGGCACACATGGGCCGCATCGGCAACTCCCTCTCCCACCTCATGCTTGCCCTCTCAGCTTCTCTGCAGCAAGCTACTCTCGACGCTTCTGCCACCAGCCTCAGTGATGCTTCACTGCAGGCGTTTGCGCTCATGTCAAGGGAACTTGGACGTCTGATGTCCACCCTGGTCCAGACTCGCCGCCAGGTTTGGCTAGCGCAGTTTCCCCTGTCGGAGACATGTAGGAGAACCCTCCGTACTGTCCCAGTAGAACCTGGCGAGCTGTTTGGGGCATCTGCTATACAGGCGCTTCAGCGGACCGTTGAAGCTAGCCAGACCAGGCAGCAGTTCCCTGGCCTTCGCAGAGACATGCCCGCACCCCGCAGACCTAGGGGTCCCACTTCGGCCCCCCGAGGCCGTGCTCAGCCCCCAGCTCACACCAGTAGCCATCACAGGCCTCAGCGTCCCGCTGGGAGGCCAGCTCGCTACCCAGACAACCCTACTTATGTCCCCCCCAGACAACCTTCGAACTTGCGGACTTACAGTCGCCCCCCCAGAGCCTCCAGAGGCAGGGGGGCCAGGAGATGATGTCTCCGGGCCGGCCGTCGTTTTTTTCTCTCAGCAGCAGATCAGCTACTGGGCAGCTCATGCTTCAGACCCCTGGGTGGTGTCCACCCTAACCCAGGGGTACAAGCTTCAATTCCGACGCCGGCCCCCAGCCTCCAGCCGGGTCAAAATGACCAGCATCACCGACCCGGCAAAATCCCTAGCCCTTTACCAGGAGTTAACCGCGCTCCTGGCCAAGGGTGGAATAGAGAGGGTGGACCCCCTGTCACAACCCGGGGAGTTCTACTCAACTTACTTTCTCGTAAAAAAGAAAGGCGGCGGACTGCGCCCAGTCCTAGACCTGAGGGGACTCAACAAGTTCCTAAAAGTATTAACATTTCACATGCTGAGCACAGCAGACGTCCTTCGGGCTGTTTCCAGGGGAGAGTGGTTCACGTCTGTTGACCTGAAGGATGCCTATTTCCACGTTTCCATTGTACCTCACCACAGGCAGTTTCTACGTTTCGCCTTTCAAGGCCGTCACTTCCAGTTCAGGGTGCTCCCATTCGGACTCTCCCTCTCCCCACGGGTGTTCACAAGGTGCGTTGCTGCTGCCCTTTCCCCCCTGCAATCACAGGGCATGAAAATATTGCCGTACTTGGACGATTGGCTGATCTGTGCACCATCCCGTCTTCAGGCAGCACAGGACACTGCTCGCCTCCTCTCTCACGTGGCCCGGTGGGGCCTCAAGGTGAACATGGAAAAGAGCTCCCTGACCCCTTCCCAGAGCATAACCTTCATTGGTGTGGCTCTGGATGCAGCCACTATGAGGGCCTGCCCATCACCCCAGCGTGTGGACGACATCCTCCACAGTCTCTCCTCCTTCCGAGGGGGCAGGCGGTTGCCCTACATTCTCTTTCTCCGCCTGTTGGGCAAACTGACCGCTGCCTCAGCTGTCGTTCCCTTAGGCTTGCTGTCACTGCGCCCCCTGCAGAGATGGCTGAACAGCCTTCACTTGGACGCCAAGTGGCACAGGCACAGGGCAATAGTAGTGGGAAAACAGTGCCTACTCGCTCTATCCCCATGGAGGGAGAGAGCATATCTTGCAAACGGTGTCCCCATGGGCTCGATTCCATTCCGCCGAGAGGTGGTCACAACAGATGCCTGCCTCTCAGGATGGGGTGCAGTGTGGCAGAACAGGACTGCTCGAGGGCAGTGGTCTGCTCAAGACCGCATGGAACATGTCAATGTTCTAGAGCTACGGGCTGTGCACCTAGCGCTCAAACATTTTCTGCCAAGCTTGAGGGGAAAGCATGTGCTTGTCCGGTCAGAGAACACCTCTGCTGTGTTCCACATAAACCATCAAGGGGGTACCAGATCCCTAGAGTTACTACGGGTATCCCGTGCCCTTCTGACTTGGGCTGCCCCTTACCTTACCAGCCTTCGGGCAATGTACCTGCCGGGAGAGCGGAACCAGGTTGCAGATTTCCTGTCCCGTCACAAGCCTCCAGCGGGGGAGTGGCGGCTTCATCCAGACGTGGTACAGAACATCTGGGGTCTCTTCGGCAGAGCAGAGGTGGATCTCTTTGCCTCGGAGACGTCGACCCACTGTCCCCACTGGTTCTCCCTGATGGAGAGGACCAGTCCTCTGGGTCACGATGCCCTGGCTCACACGTGGCCAGAAGGGCTTCTTTATGCCTTTCCACCGTTCCCTCTGATTTTGCCAACGCTTCTCAGAGTTCTTCACCAGGGCCACAGACTCTTGCTAGTGGCCCCCCTGTGGCCAGCCAGGACTTGGTTCTCCCTACTGCACAGACTCTGCTGCAGGACACACTGGCGCCTCCCCGACAGGAGGGACCTCCTGTCGCAACTTGGAGGCCAGATTTGGCATCCCGATCCCAGCCGCCTCCAACTATGGGTCTGGCCGCTGGAGGGCCAGACCCGCTGCTGACTGGCTGCATAGAACCAGTCAGAAGAACTATCCTGAAAGCCAGAGCACCATCTACCCGTCTGCAGTACGAAAACAGGTGGAGGCTGTTTTCTGAATGGTGTGCAGTGCGGAACAAGGACCCAGTACAGTGCCCCGTGCCTGCTGTACTTGAGTTTCTGCAGTCCCTCCTAGATAAGGGCCGGTCTCCCTCTACCCTGAGGGGATACATGGCGGCTATTTCGTGGCAACATGCTATGGTCAACAATGACACAGTGGGGAGCCACAGACTGGTGTCCCTCTTCCTAAGAGGGGCTCTGCGATTGCGTCCCCCGAACGCCCCAAGGGCCCCTGCATGGGACCTACATTTGGTGTTGGACACCCTATGCTTGCCGCCTTTTGAACCCCTGGCACAGGCGGAGCTGACATGGCTGGCGACCAAAACGTTTTTTCTCCTTGCCATCACTTCAGCTAAACGTGTAGGCGAGCTGCATGCCCTGTCGGTGAGTGAATCTTGTCTGAAGTGGAACTCGGATGGCTCGGGGGTTACTTTGTGGCCTAATGCAGCGTTTCTCCCAAAGGTGCTGACACGCTCGCATATCAACCAGCCTATCCAGCTTGCACAGTTTGACCCCCCATCAGGAGAGGAGAAGTCAAGGCTGCTGTGCCCAGTGCGGGCCCTCAAAGCTTATGTGGAAGCCACCGTGTGCATACGGTGGTCAGAGCAGCTCTTTGTCTGTTATGGTGGGCCTAAGAAGGGCTGTGCTCTTTCAAAACAGCGCCTGTCCCACTGGATAGTGGAGGCCATTGCCTATGCATACAAGGCGAGCGACCGTGCTCTTCCATCCGGAGTGAAGGGCCACTCTACCAGGAGTGTCTCCACGTCATGGGCAGCTCTGAGAGGTGTGCCTGTGGAGGATATATGTGCTGCGGCCTCATGGGCATCTGCAAGCACATTTACCAAACACTACAGAGTCAACGTTGCCACCCCTCACCCACTGGGGAGGGTTTTTTGGCCAAGTTCCTCTGCCTGAGCTATATGAGGTATGTACTTGTGCTTCCTCGTGACTCTGTTGATACAAGTCATCCAGTGTTAAACACTGCCTCTGGCGGTCAGTAAGGATGAAATAGAACGAAAGTTACGAAAGTAACTACTGTTCTATGAATCCTGGATGACCGCCAGAGTTCTTGGTCACTCGGAATCCCGTGAGCTCGCGAGAAGATTTCGTAGGACTGATCTCAGGATGACACCGGAACTTATAGACGACGGGGGTCATCCGAGGTCACAGGTGACTTTGTTGATATAAAGACTCGACCTGCGCATGCGCGAGACAGAAGATATCCAGTGTTAAACACTGCCTCTGGCGGTCATCCAGGATTCATAGAACCGTAGTTACGTTCGTAACTTTCGTTTTATCTGGATGACTACCCAAGTCTCCAGGAAATAAATGTGAGTCAACGTTATGTCCCCAAGGGTGAGGACATGGAAACACGACTCTGTTTGTGTGTGTGTGTGTGTGTGTGTGTGTGTGTGTGTGTGTGTGTGTGTGTGTGTGTGTGTGTGTGTGTGTGTGCGCGCGTGTGTGTGTCTGTACCAGTTGTGGGTCCGGGGGAAACTGAAGCATCAAGTTTAACTGTGGGCAAAGTCTGCTCTACAGGGTTTCCACCGGACACAATCAGGGGTCGGTCTGCAGCTGAAGGAAGAAAACATCAACTATGGAGTCAAAAAGATAAATGTTATTTCAGTCATGTATTTAATACAGAGGTCACTAATGGAAGGAATGAAAAACTTATTTCACTTTTTAAAAGATCACAAGAATATTATATCTTTTTTTGGTGACATCACTTCACACCTGAATTAACTGAATTAAAAGCTGCAGGACAATTCAGTGAAATTAATTTTCTAAAATTAAGTACTTTATTTTAAGATGCACATTTTTTTTAAAGCTTTCTGTTATATATTCTGTTTTAAATGCATCCATTATTTTACTTGAAGTGAGAGAACATTTATTTATTATTAAATTATTTATTATTTATAATTCATCCAGTTAAATTTGAAATCTGAAAATAAATATAGTTGAGATATTATTTAATATAACTTTCTTTATTTGATGTTGTTTTATCAGCTGTTGACATACAGACGAAATTATAATTCTAATAATAATTATATACAATATGTATGGAACTAAATCATAGAACAAGTTATTATTGTTCTGGACCTCGTTGAATTTTAACTAAATAACCCTGCTTTAAGCCTTTAATAATAATATAATATTAATGTATGATTATTATCATAAACACAGTTTTAAATGGTGTTTGTAATCATGACATCATACTTTAAGGTCTACCTGGCTGGATAGATGTGCTGATTGGCCAATGGGGCGTGTCGGAGGTGGGAAGGGAAGTCCCTATATGGTCGTGTTGGGAGGAGACAGTCAGCATTGAATCAACGCTGCTTTGAGTTTTGTTCTGTGAAGAAAGAAAATAAACAGAATGAGACATCTTTGCTCATATTACTCTCTTTTCAGTCTTCATGCTAAGCTAGGCTATCCCCAATGCTTCCAACCTTTATGCTAAGCTAGGCTATCCCCAATGCTTCCAACCTTTATGCTAAGCTAGGCTATCCCCAATGCTTCCAGCCTTTATGCTAAGTTAGGCTATCCCCAATGTTTCCAGCCTTTATGCTAAGCTAGGCTAACCACACACATTACATCCATCTGAACTTAAATAATGTGAAACCATTTTTTTTTAAACTGAAAAAGGTTTTACTGTCGTTTATCCTTAATTTAACCAGAAATGTCCCTTTGGGGACACAACACGTCCTGGACCTGGACCTGGACCAGATCCACATGACCCGATCAACGTGAACCTGATCCACATGAATCTGATCAACGTGAACCTGATCTACGTGAATCTGATCCACGTGAACCTGATCCACATGAATCCTTCACCGTTTTCTCTGTAGCAGCATCTGGTCTCCAGGTTTCATCGTCCCCCTGAGGGATGGTCACCCCAGAGGAGGATCTGTTCTGGACCACGTTGCTGTGTGCCCGCCCCCCCTCTGGACCGCCTTCTGCCTCTGATTGGTTGAACCCGTCTCTTCCCTCTAAAGACCCGGTCCCTCCTGTGTCATCCTGGTCTCCCTCTGGATCCTCTGCATCCAGCATGCCAGGGTCAGAGAAGTCCTGCGGGGGCCCGTCCAGCAGGTCCAGGTCCTCCAGGTCCTTCAGGTCCCAAGGGGCCTCAGAGGACCGTAACAGGGGACTCACCAACGACTGCAGCACCAGGGTCTGCGGTGAAGCCCTCCTGAGAAAGACCAGGACCGAGTCTGTCCCGGGTTTCTGTCGGGGCCGGCAGTCCCTCCTCTGCCGACAGCTCAGGATGTAGCAGCGACCCTCCAACATCCAGACCAGGTCGTAGTCCGGCAGGTCGCAGCCGGCCGCTACGCACTGAGCCAGAGACGCCACGCCAGGGACCCTCAGGACTCTACCGGTCTGAACCACCGGGGACACGACTGCCTCGGAGAAGATCGCCCCCTGCCAGCACTGAGACGCCACTACAGCTGCAACACATCACAGAGATCTGGTTTACGTGGTGAAGGGGGGCGCTGCTAACCCTCCTCTTTATGGAGGACCACCAGGACTCACACTAAGACCTGAGACACAGGGATCTGGTTTACGTGGTGAAGGGGGGCGCTGCTACTCCTCACTCACTCACTCCATCGTATGAACATCAGGGTCTGAGGTGAACGTACCTTCCACACTGTGGAGCAGCAGCAGGATGGTTTTCTCCCACATGGTCGACCTGAAACAGAACGTCTCACCAGTTCACACCTCAAAATACATCAAAACACATCAAAAATACATCAAAAATACATCAAAAGACATCAAAACACATCAAAACACATTAAAACACATCAAAAATACATCAAAACACATCAAAAATACATCAAAACACATCAAAATACATCAAAACATCAAAACACATGAAAACTACATCAAAATACATCAAAACACATCAAAAGACATCAAAATACATCAAAACACATTAAACACATCAAAACACATAAAAAATACATCAAAATACATCAAAACACATCAGAAATACATCAAAAATACATCAAAACACATCAAAATGCATAGAAAATACATCAAAATGCATAGAAAACACATCAAAACACATACAAAAATACATCAAAACACATCAAAAATACATCAAAACACATCAAAAAAACATCAAAATACATCAAAACACATCAAAATACATCAAAAATACATCAAAACACATCAAAATGCATAGAAAATACATAAAAATACATCAAAAATACATCAAAACACATCAAAACACATACAAAAATACATCAAAACACATAAAAAATACATCAAAACACATCAAAACACATCAAAAATACATCAAAAATACATCAAAACACATCAAAACACATCAAAAATACATCAAAACACATCAAAATACATCAAAAATACGTCAAAACACATCAAAAATACATCAAAACACATCAAAACATCAAAATGCATAGAAAATACATCAAAATACATCAAAACACATCAAAAAAACATCAAAATACATCAAAACACATCAAAATACATCAAAAATACATCAAAACACATCAAAAATACATCAAAACACATCAAAATACATCAAAAATACGTCAAAACACATCAAAACACATCATACTCACAGTATAAAATAAATACTTCATACTCGCAGTATAAAATAAATACTTCATACTCGCAGTATAAAATAAATACTTCATACTCACAGTATAAAATAAACACACATCAAAACACATCAAAAATACATCAAAACACATCAAAATACATCAAAAATACATCAAAACACATTAAAAATACATCAAAACACATCAAAACACATTAAAAACACATCAGAAATACATCAAAACACATCGAAAACACATCAAAACACATAAAAAAACACATCAAAACACATCAAAATACATCACAATACATCAAAAATACATCAAAACACATCAAAACACATCAAAATACATCAAAACACATCAAAATACATTAAAATACATCAAAATACATCATACTCACAGTATAAACTAAATACTTCATACTCACAGTATAAAATACATACTTCATACTCGCAGTATAAAATAAATACTTCATACTCACAGTATAAACTAAATACGTAATACTCACAGTATAAAATACGTAATACTCACAGTATAAAATAAATACGTAATACTCACAGTATAAAATATTTCATACCCACAGTATAAAATAAATACTTCATACTCACAGTATAAAATACGTAATACTCACAGTATAAAATAAATACGTAATACTCACAGTATAAAATATTTCATACCCACAGTATAAAATAAATACTTCATACTCACAGTATAAAATAAATACGTAATACTCACAGTATAAAATACTTCATACTCACAGTATGCAGTAAAGCAGCTTCAGGACCGTTTCAGCACCACGCTGCCGGACAGCGCCCCGTTAGCCCCGTGCCTCAAAACAAACGCACCTTCATCCTGTGACACAGCAGACAGCTCTGATATATGATTATATATATGATTATATATACAGTGTATATATATACAGTGTGTATATATATATATATATATATATATATATATATATTATAGTAAATCATATTAGAGCTCCACTTGATGTGTTTACAGGGTGAAGGACTCCTTAAAGGTATTTACTCCAGACTCCGTTTAAAATGTGTATCAGTTAACGTTTCTCTGCTCATGAATACAGATTTAAGATTAATAACATTAAAGTTGAACCTGGTTTAGTATCTGTAGACATCACTTTACAGTTCGGCTCACATTTATTAAAGTAAACATCAGGACTTTCAGTAAAACCTTCATCTTCTTCAGCAGGTCTGGTCCTGATGCTGCAGGACTTCACTTCTTTAAACACCAGCACCGTGAACTGGTTCTAGACTTCACATGTTATTAAAATCACGTTTAATCAGTTCAGTGAGAATCATTGTAATGTTCGGCTTCACGTAAAGAAGCCACGAGTGTCGGAAACCTGCTTCTTTAATCATGTCCTTCTTCCGCAGCTGCGACTGTAAGAAAACGTAGAATTACGGGATTAGTGAAGGAGCGCTGGCGTGAATGACGTCGTCTAGTGACGTGGGGAAGGATGAGAACCGAAATGTTTCTATTAGACGACGCGTCACATATTCCGCCCACGTGCCGTCAATGTCTGTTAGAACCGTTAAAACAGTTAAAACATGACCCTGGACGCACCTTCTCCCGGTTCTCCTCACTGGTTCCGTCCTACACACCGGACACACCGGACCGGTTGGAGGTGAGTCCAGTCTGTGAGTCCGGAACACGGAAACACACCACATCCGGTCAGTACTTTCAAAATAAAACAGAAAGCGTGTCACTTCAGGATTGTTAAAAACATGTAAATGATATATTCGTCTTCTGAGATAGATAGATAGATAGATAGATAGATAGATAGATAGATAGATAGATAGATAGATAGATAGATGTGAGGATCCTCTCTGAGCCTGTTTATGTCTCTCATCCATGGGATTTTCTCATCTGGCTTCCACTTCAGGTCTCCTAGCTCAGCCTATGGTTGGTCGATTTCAGTCAATGGACCCTCCTTAGAAGCGTCTGAGTCCCGGCTATCAAACTAACAAACACATCGTGATTTTGATAGACAGAAGCATTAGCCAGTAGGGAGTAAATCCGTGGCGCCTCACCTGAAACGTGTGCAAAAGATCGCCGTGGGGGGATGGGTTCCTTTGTTATTGGGCCCTTGTTTCTGCACGGGGGACATTTCAGAGACGCACCGGAAATACGTAGAAATATTGTTGACGGAAATATGCGGAGATTTACAGCAGAACAAGAAAAGGTAAGGAGCTTTGGATGAGTTTGAAGGATATTACGCATTGTGTTTCTGGTGTTTGTTTGCTCACAGCCTTGTGAGGGTTTACCGGAGAGACGATCTGATAGTAGTTCTGGAATCTGTGTCGAATGCTCGTGCTTTTTGCTATCTCGGTTGCCTATGCTAACCGTTAGCTTTGTTATGCTAACTCTGAGAAGAGCGAGTTATGGCTAGAAATACGTGATTTTGTGATAAATCTTGTATTTGCGTACACTATTTGTGTAGAATGGTGTTTGGAGTGTGCAAGAATGTCTTAGATTGTTTGTTTTACCCAGATTTTGATTTTTTTTTCATTTTTTTTTTCATATTCATAAATACATGCAAATAGACATTTTTGGACGGTAAATGCTACAGCGGACCCGAATTCGGGTCCGTCGGGCTTAACAGGCTTTAGGATGGGTAACAAAATCAAGCAAAAGTGACAAATCAGAATAACTGTACAAACCTAACATAATTACACTAAAATCTAAGTTCCACATAATTAAACAGAACTTAGGTTGAACAACATAATGAGTGCTCTTCTGATCCAACTGCAGGAGATATACTATGCTGCCCAGTCCATAGTCAGTTCCAGGGGTGTGAAGACAGATGCAAAGGTTCCCTACAACACCCCACTTGCTGCTGCAGAATGGCACAGTCCAATGATCTAGGCTGCTCTACTTAGAGAGGTGTGATGCAGCTGCTCAGTGTTTTGCCAGGATGGTCGGCTGCAACACACAGAGTAAAGTTAACACTTATTGACCTCAACTCAATATTACTGGATAGCGTGCACTCAATCTAGCAATACGTCAGTCGAAACAAGTGTCTTCATAGTTGATGGTCTGGCCAGTCTGCAGCCACCACAAATATATTACTTTATTTATTAAAAAGTTAACGGGGCACTGTCCGGCAGCGTGGTGCTGAAACGGTCCTGAAGCTGCTTTACTGCATACTGTGAGTATGAAGTATTTATTTTATACTGTGAGTATGAAGCTGTCAACTGATCACCATCTGGTTGTGAGTTGGGTCAGAGGGTGGGGGAAAACTCTGGACAGACCTGGTAAGCCCAAACGGGTAGTGCGGGCAAACTTGGAACGTCTGGAGGAGGCCCCTGTCCGGTAGATCTTCAACTCACACCTCCGGCGGAGCTTCTCTAGCATCCCTGTGGAGGTTGGGGGCATCGAACAGGAATGGACGATGTTCAAAGCTTCTATTGCCGAAGCTACGGCGGTGAGCTGTGGTGTCAAGGTCTTAGGTGCCTCAAGGGGCGGTAACCCTCGAACACCATGGTGGACACCGGTGGTGAGGGAAGCTGTCCAACTGAAGAAAGAGGCCTTCCGGGATATGTTATCCCGGAGGACTCCTGAAGCAGTTGCAAGGTACCGACAGACCCGAAGGGCTACAGCCGCTGCCGTGAAGGAGGCAAAGCAGCAGGTGTGGGAGGAGGGAGGAGTAGCCATGGAGAAGGACTTTCGGTCGGCACCAAGGTGTTTCTGGAAAACCATCCGGAACCTCAGGAGGGGGAAACATCCAAGCTGTATACAGTAAGGATGGGACTCTGTTGACTTCAACTGAGGGGGTAATCGGGCGGTGGAAGGAGCACTTTGAGGAACTCCTGAATCCGACTAATACGCCCTCTATTGTAGAGGCAGAGCTGGAGGCTGATGGGGGAGCATCATCAATTTCCCTGGTGGAAGTCACTGAGGTAGTCAAACAACTCCACAGTGGCAAAGCCCCAAGGATTGATGAGATCCGTCCAGAAATGCTGAAGGCACTGGGTGTGGAGGGGCTGTCTTGGATGACACGTCTCTTCAACATTGTGTGGAGGTCTGGGACGGTGCCTAGGGAGTGGCAGACCGGGGTGGTGGTTCCCCTGTTCAAAAAGGGGGACCAGAGGGTGTGTGCCAATTACCGCGGTATCACACTACTCAGCCTCCCTGGTAAAGTCTACTCCAAGGTGCTGGACAGGAGGGTTCGGCCGATAGTCGAACCTCGGATTGAAGAGGAACAATGCGGATTCCGTCCTGGCCGTGGAACAACGGACCAGCTCTTCACTCTCGCAAGGATCCTGGAGGGGGCTTGGGAATATGCCCATCCGGTCTACATGTGTTTTGTGGACCTGGAGAAGGCGTATGACCGGGTCCCCTGGGAGATACTGTGGGAGGTGCTGCGGGAGTATGGGGTGAGGGGGCTACTTCTGGGGGCCATCCAATCCCTGTACGCCCAAAGCGAGAGCTGTGCCATGGTTCTCAGCAGGAAACCGGTGGATTGCCTACTCCGGGTAGGGAATGAGTCCTTACCCCAAGTGAAGGAGTTCAAGTACCTCGGGGTCTTGTTCGCAAGTGAGGGAACAATGGAACGTGAGATTGGCCGGAGAATCGGAGCAGCTGGGGCGGTATTACAGTCGCTCTACCGCACCGTTGTGACGAAAAGAGAGCTGAGCCGCAAGACAAAGCTCTCTATCTACCGGGCAATCTTGGTTCCTACCCTCACCTATGGTCATGTGGACTGGGTCATGACCCAAAGAATTAGATCGCGAGTACAAGCGGCCAAAATGTGTTTCCTCAGGAGGGTGGCTGGCATCTCCCTTAGAGATAGGGTGAGAAGTTGTGTCATCCGTGAGGGACTCGGAGTAGAGCCGCTGCTTCTTTGCGTGGAACGGAGCCAGTTGAGGTGGTTCGGGCATCTGGTGAGGATGCCACCTGGGCGCCTCCCTAGGGAGGTGTTCCAGGCACGACCAGCTGGGAGGAGACCCCGAGGGAGGCCCAGGACCAGGTGGAGGGACTATATCTCCAAACTGGCCTGGGAGCGCCTCAGGATCCCCCAGTCAGAGCTGGCTGATGTGGCTCAGGAAAGGGAAGTTTGGGGTCCCCTGCTGGAGGTGTTGCCCCCGAGACTCGATCCCGGATCAGCTGAATATGAGATGAGATGAGTATTAAGTATTTTATACTGTGAGTTTGAAGGATTTAGTTTTAGTTTGTTTGTTTTTTAATATATTATTTCAGATGTGTGTTTTGTGATGATGTAACTCGGCTGTTGTAACACTAAGTTCATGAATTAGAATAAATTATATATAATATAATTTATAGTAATATATATATATATATATATATATATATAGTATTTATTACTATAAATTATATTATATATAATAACAGAATGTATTAAGTGCTCACTATACTATGGGGTGAAGTAGAGAGCAGGGCCGCCTTTCAATCAGAGGGTCGGCGGTTCGATCCTCCTGCTCTACTAGTCTCATGTCAATGTGTCATTGAGCAAGACACTTAACCCCAAAAATTGCTCCCGTAGCTGCGTCTACTGTGTGTAGACAGATACTGATCTGTAAGACGCTTTGGATAAAAGCGTCTGCTAAATGACTGTAATGTAATGTACTATTATTTTGAAGGCAGGCTCGTCTAACTTCCGGTTTAGATTGCAGTAACTTCACAGCACTGAGAGTCTCTGAGGATGATGATGAAATGAAGGTTAATTCACTGGTGTGCTAATTATAATAATTAGATTTAAAATAATAAATGAGAATAATTAAAATGTGTTTTCCCATTTGTAAGAATCAAAGCAGCACAAAAGAGACATTTGGGGCTCATCCCTGTCTTTTATTTTTGTGTTTTGTTAAAAAACATTACAGCTGAAATAACATTTATAAATTACAACAAACAATTATCTATTTTAAATACTCTGTTACTCATCCAACTAATAAAACAAGCTGCAAAACACCAAATTCAAGTCAAATTCCTTCAATTGAAACCTGAAGAAGCATTAAAATAAACAGAGTGGAGCTTTAAAATAAACAGAGTGGAGCTTTAAAATAAACAGAGTGGAGCTTTAAAATAAACAAAGTGGAGCTTTAAAATAAACAAAGTGGAGCTTTAAAATAAACAGAGTGGAGCTTTAAAATAAACAAAGTGAAGCTTTAAAATAAACAAGGTGGAGCTTTAAAATAAACAGAGTGGAGCTTTAAAATAAACAAAGTGGAGCTTTAAAATAAACAGAGTGGAGCTTTAAAATAAACAAGGTGGAGCTTTAAAATAAACAGAGTGGAGCTTTAAAATAAACAAAGTGGAGCTTTAAAATAAACAAGGTGGAGCTTTAAAATAAACAGAGTGGAGCTTTAAAATAAACAAAGTGGAGCTTTAAAATAAACAGAGTGGAGCTTTAAAATAAACAAAGTGGAGCTTTAAAATAAACAAAGTGGAGCTTTAAAATAAACAGAGTGGAGCTTTAAAATAAACAAGGTGGAGCTTTAAAATAAACAAGGTGGAGCTTTAAAATAAACAGAGTGGAGCTTTAAAATAAACAAAGTGGAGCTTTAAAATAAACAGAGTGGAGCTTTAAAATAAACAAAGTGGAGCTTTAAAATAAACAAAGTGGAGCTTCATTCTGCTGCAGTGAATTCACTCCGTTGTTCTTCACTCACACAATCAACAGTAGATTTCCATTTTTAGTTTCTATTTTCATGCAAACTGCAGATTCAGGTTCAGTAAACTTTTGCTCCAGGGCACCCGTCTGCAGCAGGAAATTAACTTGATGACACTGATTTAAATCTTTTAATTTAATCCCTGTGTGTTACACTGAGAACCCTCTTCCTGTTTTCTTTAAGCTTATTTCCCTCATTAAACCTGAACTGATGAAACTGAGTTGGGTTAGATGTTAAATTAAAGTTGTGTTCCTTTTACAGAGAAACTTAACAGCAGCTTTTGTTGTTGAAACTCTCACCAAGTTAGTACCAAGTCTACATCTACAGCTGAACCCGAACCCATCAGTCCCAGTAGGCACCGGCATCCCAACTAATACCCGCTTGTCGCCCCGCTGACGCCCCGCTTGTCGCCCCGCTTGTCGCCCCGGAGCACCCCGCTTGTCGCCCCGCTTGTCGCCCCGCTTGTCGCCCCGCTTGTCGCCCCGCTTGTCGCCCCGGAGCAACACGGTTGGTGGATGCGGCTCAGTGACGATAGCAGATGGATGAATTGGTCAGCTGACAGACTGGAAGTCTCTCAAACAAACAAACAAACAAACTAGACAAAGATTAGAAAGTTACTGTTGAGGCAACAACAATATCGTGGTTACAATGTGAGGAACAGAATAAATGTCCATTTCTATCTATTAGTCCGACAGCTTTAGAACCTGGTTTCAGGTGAGACGGAGACATCATGAGGTTCAGGGTTCAAGGTGGTGAAGAAGAAGCTAAACCAAAATAAATGTCTGGACGATTTATCTGAGCTCAAAAGTCTACTTACTCGGTCTTCAGGGGTTTCAGCTGCACCTCATGGTCTTCATCAGGAAACAGACCTCAGCTTCCTCTGATCGGACCTCAAGATGCAGCTGAAAGCTTCTATTAGAGTCTACCTTCATGTCACCGTGGTCTTTAGTTCACAAACTGATCAAACGGATTAGACGGCTGATGAGGAAACTTTAAACTATGTTGTAGCTTCAAAATAAAACTGTCCGACAGTCTTTGGAAGACTTTTATTGTGGTGGGAAGGATCCATCACTTAATAACTCTCAGTAGCTTCATAAAGAGAAACAACAAACACAGACAGACGTTTCAGGGAGAAGAGAAGCTTGTTCTGTGGTTTCTTTAAATGTTTCTGACCTCACAAACCTGCAGCCACACAAACACTGAAGTCTTCTTGAAGAATTCTCTGGTCTGCCTCTTGTTCCACCTTTTAGAATTAAAATGCTAACGATCATCCTCGGTCACTGCTGACAGAATATCTGACATCAAACAACTACGGAGGTTAAAAGTCTAATCTGGTTTTAATCATCTGGAGTTAAACAGGGACAAACACAAAGTTCACGACTCAGCGGATTCTTCTGGACGTGAAGCGACCTTCTATCCTTCAGACTTCACAGACCGGAGCATCGATCTCGGCCGGATCTACTTTCAGGATGACGAAGACAAAGAGCATCTGGATTCACAAGGACGAGACAGGAAGGAGCGCGTCGCTCCGACATCCACCAGGAGGCAGCAGAGAGGTGAAGAACACAAGCGGGCCGAGGCAGCGGGGGGTTCTGGGTTCTGTAGTCCCCCCCCCCCCCCCCCCCAGGGATGAACGCTGCAGGACGAGGATCAGCACTCGAGCGGCGGGTGGAAGCAGCGTCTGCAGTCCACAGCTTTGGGTCCAGGAGGCTGCGCTCTTTTCCTCCGGAGCTCCTCTCGACCCAGAGATCCGCTGAGCCGAGAGTACGCCGCCTTGTACTTCTTATCGAACGCAGCTGAGGAGGAAGAGCAGACGGTATCTGTGATGTGTGTGGATACCACAGCAGCGTTAGTGTCGGAGGACCAAAGCTGCTCCTTCAATGTGGGAACTGAGATCAAGGATCACCTAAGAACTCTTTTACTGGGAACTGAAACAAACTCTGAGGACTCAACTCTAAGTCAAATTCAGACCCGTTAATGAGACCTGAGATTAAACACCAAGGCTGCTACACAGTCACTTTAAAGAGCTTCATTAACTATACGAACATGAATTCAAACCTAATAAAGCGACACGTTACTGACGTCGTCCCCGATTCAAGCTTCACTGGCTCGATGCCGGAGGTCGCTGATGGCGAGCTCGTTCTGCATCAGTGCTTCCACCATCAATCTATATAAATAATCTTATATTAAAATAATCTGATGTAAAAAACATTTCTGATTTCTCCAGAAAATAAACACATTTTTGTTCTCACATTACATTACATTACATTACTCACACCGGTGAAAGTCCACCAGGTCCACACGGCCCGCTGCAGGACTCTTCCGATGCTACGAGCCGTTCACTACGAGCAAGTGTTGCTAAAATAATTTCTTGTGTCGTTAAATGTCGCTGAACTGGTGAACTTACATTTTATAGACGTAACAGCGACGGGGATTGTGAGAGAGAAGGTAGCTCCTCAGGTCTGCATGTTGAAGTGTCCTTGAGCGAGAACCTGAACCCTGAATCGCTCACTGTTTCCAGTCTTTATGCTAAGGTTAGCTAAGCCGCTGCTGGCTGTAGCTTCGTATTGAACGTGGTTCTATTCCTTTCACAGTTTATGTGTGATGTGTGCTCACTAGAGTGATTTTGTGTTATTGCTCTTAAAAGCTTTGTTATGATGAGGTGTGAGTCGGTCTTACCAACATGGTCTTTGCCCATAGCTGCCAGGGTGAGGAAGAGGAACTCTCTGTACAAACTCCTGACAAACACATACAAACAAAGAGTAAATAAAAAAGCTGTATACTATAAAAAAGACTTCACATTTTAATTATCTCATTCAAAAACTGGCCCCACTGTGAAACTGTCCAGTGGTGAAACCCCAGTGTACACCCAGTATAACCCGAGTATAACCTCGGTTAAACTCCAGTGTAACCCCAGTATAACCCCGGTTTAACCCCAGTATAACTCTAGTATAACCCTGGTTTAACCCCAGTGTAACCATAGCGTAACCCCCACCTCTGAGTCCAGGCGGAGCCCAGCTGTTTGTCCAGCGTATCCAGGAAGAGGGTGACAGCCTTGTGCACCTCGTTCATGCCGATCCAGCGCAGCACCTCCTCTAGGAAGGACAGCGTGAACGGGTGGTTGTGTCTCCGCCAGCTGTAGCTCCTCATCGGGACGCCACCTGGTGGAAGAAGGAGGTAGGTGGAATCTCATGAAAGAGTTAAACAAATTGGAAAGAGTTGAGTTCCTGTGTGTTTGTCTTACTGTGGATCCTCCAGAGGATGTAAAGGGGGGGCCACTGGTCTGTGTCGGGGGTCAAGGTGTCCCAGAGGAGCCGAACCCTCACGGCCGAATTCTCCGACTGGGAAACAAGGACACAAACAGTTTCTTGTCTTTAATGTCACCTCGATTTTATTTAACTAGGATTTCTGTTTCGACTATTTGGTGGACATCTGGTCAGTCTACTAAAATATCAAATTGACATTTAATGAGTTTTGTTCTTTGAGTTTAAATTTGGATTAATTGCAAATGTATTTTAAATTGTGATTTAAGCTTCTGTAGATCTGCAGCTTTTGGAATGTTTCGAGACTCTTGGAGCAGGTTTGTGCTGTGAAAACTCTGACTGGCTGTTGGTCCAGTACCAAAGTAAAAGTGAACTGTCCTCTATGGACCATCACATCCGACTCTGTGCTACCTGTGAGAACTGGCTGACCAGTGGCGAGGCCCTGACCAGCTGCAGCAGATTACTGGGCAGACCGAGGCGCTGGAAGTACCACACCAGGTTCCAGAAGATGATGGAGTGGTTTTCCAGGAACTGAGGCTGGGCCAGGACCGCCTCGCCCTCGTTCTCTAGCAGACTCTCCAGCTCCTTCCTCAGGACCAGAGGGCTCAGGTAGGCCACCGTCACCTGGGGGGCTCCGCCCACTGAGGAAGTCTGAGGGGGGGTTAGAGACCACCATCGTAACAAAAGGCATGGCAGACGAGAGGATGAAGTGACACATTTAAAGTGCATGTTACCGTGGTGGTTCTGCTGTTCTCTGAGTAGCTGCTGGTTTCAGAGCTGGAGTCTTCACTCACACCGTTACACTGGTTTCGCAGAGAGGCCTCCTGACTACCGGGGGGCCTCACAGCGCCCTCCACCTCGTCCTCCACGTTCCAGTTGGTGCGCTCCGCACTCAGAGAAGAAGACAAGGAGGAAGACTTAAGATGGAGTGACGTTAGCTGAGATCGTAGCTGGTGGAGCTACAAATGTAGGACATTCAGTTTAGTCCCCATCACAGAACCAGGATCTGGAGAAACCTCTTCTGAGATCTGAAACCAACAATCCTCTCTCTGGACACTCAAATGACTCACTTCAGACCATCATAATATCTAGTCTGTAAGGGTTCTGGACCATGACGGGTTTTACCTAACTAACTAACTAACTACTACTATTACTGCTACTGCTACTACTACTTATCACTACTAACTACCACTACTAACTAGTCCGTACCTGCCAACAGGTCCCAGGTCACAGACCTCGGCGTTCAGGAAGGGGACGAAGGACGAGTAGCAAAACGGACAGGACGAGTTCAGGTTGGAGTCGTCCGACGTCCAGCCGGCCATGATCTCCTCGTCATAGACCAACGAGTTACAGCTGCGACACAGAGAGCAGCTCGACATCAACACCTGGACACACAGAGGAGGAAGTATTAACATCCTGTACTGCAGTAAAAGTCCTGATGAAGGGCGTAATACTCGTCCAATCATCATCACAGCATTTGATTTATATTCTAAAACTGAAGTAAAGAGTAATAGTATAAAGTAAAGTAGCTTGACTGGAAACAACAAATCTATTCAGGTCCTAATAAAACCTCAATAACTGCTGAGTCATTTCCTGACAGGGACCACGTTACCTCGAGGCCCGTCCCTTCTTGGTTGGCGTCCCAGGACCGCCGTAGAGGAAAGGCTGGACAGGGTGTGTCCGTCAAGTCCAGGTCACTTCCTACGGACAACGAACTCTGAGAGAAGAGGACACGGTCTGAGATTATCTGTCTACACATCATCACCATGAGACTCTCGTGAACATTAACTGTCTACACATCACCACCATGAGACTCTAGTGAACATTAACTGTCTACACCATGACACTCTAGTGAACATTAACTGTCTACACATCACCACCATGAGACTCTCGTGAACATTAACTGTCTACACCATGAGACTCTAGTGAACATTAACTGTCTACACCATGAGACTCTAGTGAACATTAACTGTCTACACCATGAGACTCTAGTGAACATTAACTGTCTACACATCACCACCATGAGACTCTAGTGAACATTAACTGTCTACACCATGAGACTCTAGTGAACATTAACTGTCTACACCATGAGACTCTCGTGAACATTAACTGTCTACACATCACCACCATGAGACTCTAGTGAACATTAACTGTCTACACCATGAGACTCTCGTGAACATTAACTGTCTACACATCACCACCATGAGACTCTCGTGAACATTAACGTCTACACCATGAGACTCTAGTGAACATTAACTGTCTACACATCACCACCATGAGACTCTAGTGAACATTAACTGTCTACACCATGAGACTCTAGTGAACATTAACTGTCTACACCATGAGACTCTCGTGGACAATAACTGTCTACACCATGAGACTCTATTGAACATTAACTGTCTACACATCACCACCATGAGACTCTAGTGGACAATAACTGTCTACACCATGAGACTCTATTGAACATTAACTGTCTACACATCACCACCATGAGACTCTCGTGAACATTAACTGTCTACACATCACCAACATGAGACTCTAGTGAACAATAACTGTCTACACATCACCAACATGAGACTCTAGTGAACATTAACTGTCTACACCATGAGACTCTAGTGAACATTAACTGTCTACACCATGAGACTCTAGTGAACATTAACTGTCTACACCATGAGACTCTAGTGAACATTAACTGTCTACACATCACCACCATGAGACTCTAGTGAACAATAACTGTCTACACATCACCACCATGAGACTCTAGTGGACAATAACTGTCTACACATCACCACCATGAGACTCTAGTGAACATTAACTGTCTACACCATGAGACTCTAGTGAACATTAACTGTCTACACATCACCACCATGAGACTCTAGTGAACATTAACTGTCTACACCATGACACTCTAGTGAACATTAACTGTCTACACATCACCACCATGAGACTCTCGTGAACATTAACTGTCTACACCATGAGACTCTAGTGAACATTAACTGTCTACACCATGAGACTCTAGTGAACATTAACTGTCTACACCATGAGACTCTAGTGAACATTAACTGTCTACACATCACCACCATGAGACTCTAGTGAACATTAACTGTCTACACCATGAGACTCTAGTGAACATTAACTGTCTACACCATGAGACTCTCGTGAACATTAACTGTCTACACATCACCACCATGAGACTCTAGTGAACATTAACTGTCTACACCATGAGACTCTCGTGAACATTAACTGTCTACACATCACCACCATGAGACTCTCGTGAACATTAACGTCTACACCATGAGACTCTAGTGAACATTAACTGTCTACACATCACCACCATGAGACTCTAGTGAACATTAACTGTCTACACCATGAGACTCTAGTGAACATTAACTGTCTACACCATGAGACTCTCGTGGACAATAACTGTCTACACCATGAGACTCTATTGAACATTAACTGTCTACACATCACCACCATGAGACTCTAGTGGACAATAACTGTCTACACCATGAGACTCTATTGAACATTAACTGTCTACACATCACCACCATGAGACTCTCGTGAACATTAACTGTCTACACATCACCAACATGAGACTCTAGTGAACAATAACTGTCTACACATCACCAACATGAGACTCTAGTGAACATTAACTGTCTACACCATGAGACTCTAGTGAACATTAACTGTCTACACCATGAGACTCTAGTGAACATTAACTGTCTACACCATGAGACTCTAGTGAACATTAACTGTCTACACATCACCACCATGAGACTCTAGTGAACAATAACTGTCTACACATCACCACCATGAGACTCTAGTGGACAATAACTGTCTACACATCACCACCATGAGACTCTAGTGAACATTAACTGTCTACACCATGAGACTCTAGTGAACATTAACTGTCTACACATCACCACCATGAGACTCTAGTGAACATTAACTGTCTACGCCATGAGACTCTAGTGAACATTAACTGTCTACACATCACCACGAGACTCTAGTGAACATTAACTGTCTACACCATGAGACTAGTGGACAATAACTGTCTACACATCACCACCATGAGACTCTCGTGAACATTAACTGTCTACACCATGAGACTAGTGGACAATAACTGTCTACACATCACCCCCATTATCTTCCAGAGACGTCATGCATCATCAATTGTAACTCAAATTGAAATGAACTTGAATTCTTTGTAACAAACATAAATCCGTTCGTCACAGTTGAGGCTGAATGAGAGTAAAGAAACACGTAGCAGTCAAACCTCTGAGGTGGCGCTGACCAGCCTCTCTTTGGCTTTCAGCAGAGTTTCAGCCACTTGAGCTTTCCTGGACTGCCTCTGTTCAGAGACTCTTCGTCCTATCCCACTTCCTCCTCCTCCTCCTCTTCCTCTCCGGTCGTCCACGCTAGCTGCTCGTCTAACAGACATTCTGTGTCGCGTTGGAGTCAGAAGCTGCTGGAGTTTCCCAGCCAGACCTCCTCGGCTCGGGGTCGAGACGTTGTTGGAGTTCTCGTCTACGATTTTATTTCTGCCAGCAGAGTCTCTCGTCCCTGCAGGTCTGTGGGTGAAGGTCACAGAAGTAAAACAGGACGTGGTTACACGAAGTAGTGATCGTGTCGAGTATTTTAAATGGTTCTAGCTGAAATGAGAAGCTGCTTTCACTTGAGTCCATGACATGAAGTTTAACTCTATTCTCTACACTTTCAATCCACATGAAAATAAGTTTTACCATTACATTACAGTCATTTAGCAGACGCTTTTATCCAAAGCGACTTACAATAAGTGCATTCAACATTGGTAATCAAAAGAACTACTAGTCACCAGAAGTCATAAGTACATTTCCTTTTCCAAACAAGCATCTAAGAGCCTGAAGCAGAGCATAACTCAGAGCCAAAGTACAGTGCAGACACAAGAGAAACAGTTAGTGCTATAAGTAATACGAATACAATAAGTGCAACAAGCTAGTATGAATACAATAAGTGCTAAGTGGAAGGCTCAGGGTAGCACTTCCTGAAGAGGTGGGTTTTCAGCCTGCGCCGAAAGATGGGCAGCGATTCCGCTGTCCTGACGTCAGTGGGAAGTTCATTCCACCACCGTGGGGCCAGGACAGAAAACAGACGTGACCGGGTCGATCGGCCGCCAGGACCTCTGAGCGACGGGGCGACCGATCGCCCCGAGGCAGCAGAGCGAAGTGGTCGGGCGGGGGTGTGAGGCTTGACCGTGGCCTGGAGATAGGAAGGAGCTGTTCCTTTCACTGCCCTGTATTCTAGCACCAGAGTCTTAAACTGGATGAGCTCTTACAGGGAGCCAGTGTAGAGAACGGAGAAAGGAAGTTGTGTGGGAGAACTTGGGGCGATTGAACACCAGGCGAGCTGCGGCTTTCTGGACAAGCTCCAACGGTCTGATGGCCGACGCCGGGGCTCCGGCGAGTAGAGAGTGTCAGTAGTCCAGGCGGGAGATGACGAGAGCCTGGATGAGAACCTGCGCCGTCTCCTCAGACAGGAAGGGACGAATCCTCCTGATGTTGTAGAGCAGGAATCTGCAGGAGCGTGTAACGGATGAAATGTTTGCTGAGAATGACAGTTGGTCATCCAGGGTCACACCCAGGTTCCTCGCAGTCCGAGTTGGCGTCACCACGGTATCATCAATGGTGATGGACAGGTCCCGGTGCAGGCAACCCTTCCCCGGGAGGAACAGTAGCTCAGTTTTGTCTAGGTTGAGCTTGAGGTGGTGTGTCGTCATCCACTTCCAGATGTCAGCCAAACACGCAGCGATGCGCGTCTCCACTTGGGTGTCACTGGGGGGAAATGACAAGACCAGCTGGGTGTCATCGGCATAACAATGGTAGGAGAAGTCATGCGAGCGAATAACAGAACCCAGAGATGTTGTGTAGAGCGAGAAGAGAAGGGGGCCCAGAACTGACCCTTGCGGAACCCCCGTAGTCAACGTGCGTGGTTCCGACACGGTCCCCCTCCAGGTCACCTGGTAGGATCGACCCGTCAGGTAGGATGCAAACGGGGAGAGTGCAGAGCCTGAGACGCCCATCCCCTCGAGGGATGAGAGGAGGATTTGATGGTTCACAGTGTCAAACGCCGCAGACAAGTCCAGGAGAATCAGGACAGAGGAGAGAGAGTTAGCTCTCGCGGCGTGAAGCGACTCTGTCACTGCAAGGAGGGCCGTCTCTGTCGAGTGACCCACTTTGAACCCGGACTGGTGGGGGTCCAAAAGGCTGTTTTGGTGGCGATAGGAAGACAGTTGGTTAAAGACAGCACGTTCAAGTGTTTTGGATAGAAAGGGTAGAAGAGAAACCGGTCTGAAGTTCTTGACATCAGAGGGGTCAAGTGATGGTTTCTTCAGAAGGGGGGTGACTCTGGCGGTCTTGAAGGCCGTGGGAAAGCATCCTGAAACAAGAGATGTGTTGATGAGGTGGGTGAGGAAAGGAAGGAGTTCAGTCGCAATAGACTGAAGAAGAGGGGAAGGGATCGGGTCAAGGGAGCACGTGGTGGGGCGGTTAGACGTGACAAGGTTGAGGACCTCGTTAGGGGAGAGAGGAGCCAGAAAGGGTAAGATGGGGCGTGGAGATGGGAGGGAGAGCTGTGGGGGCAGGATTGGACAGGGAGAGAGGGGCTGAGAGAAGGAGGATCTGATATCGTTTACCTTCTTGTCAAAGAAGTTGGCAAAATCATCAGGGAGAAGGGAGGAAGTAGGAGGAGAGGGTGGGGGTTGGAGGAGTGAAGTGAAAGTTTCAAAGAGTTTTTTAGGATTGGAAGCAGAGGTTAGGATTTTAGAGCGGAAGAACGCAGCTTTAGCAGTAGATAGAGAGGAGGAGAAAGTGGAAAGAAGAGCTTGGAAGTTAAGAAGGTCCTCCGGGAGTTTGCCTTTTCTCCATTTACGCTCAGCCTCTCTTAGGCTCCGTCTATCAGTACGCACTGAGTCCCACAGCCACGGGGCGGGTGGAGTTGGGCGTGCAGGCCTGGAGGTGAAGGGACAGAGTTTGTCCAAAGAAGAAGTAAGGGTGGAGAGGAGAAGATCAGTAGCAGTATCAGGGGATAGGAGAGATTCAGGGTCAGGGAGAGCAGAGGTGACAGAAGAGGAAAGATCAGCAGGGGAGAGGGAGCGGAGATGACTCCGGGTAGAAACCATGTGGGTAGGTGGAGGAAGTGATGGAGCAGAGGATAGGGAGAGGGAGTAGGACATGAAATAGTGGTCGGAGAGCTGGAGGGGAGTGACAGAGAGGTTAGCAGTAGAACAGTGCCTAGTGAAGATAAGGTCCAGCTGGTTGCCTTGTGGGTAGGAGAAGAAGAAGAGTGGTAAAGGTCAAAGGAGGAGAGGAAGGAAAGAAGAGGTTCAAGCTTATCGGTCTGGATGTTGAAGTCACCGAGCAGGATGAGCGCCGAGCCGTCGTCATGGAAGTGCGAGACTAATGTGTCGAGCTCCTCCAGGAACTCACCAAGAGGCCCTGGTGGGCGATACGCAACAGCAATGGTGAGCATGACTGGATAAGTGACAGTAACAGCATGAAATTCGAAAGAGGACGGGGAGAACTGAGGAACAGAGACAAGAGAGTATTTCCATTTTGGGGAAATTAGCAGGCCAGTACCACCACCCCGCCTCACAGCTCTGGGAGTGTGAGAGAAAGAGACACATCTGACAGAGCTGAGGGTGTGGTGGTGTTTTCTGGTGTGATCCAGGTCTCAGTTAGAGCAAGAAAGTTAAGGGAGAGCAAGGAAGCGTAGCCTGAGATGAACTCAGCTTTCGGCACTGCCGACTGGCAGTTCCAGAGCCCCCCCGCCACCATTTGCTCGCCCCGAGCTGAGAGAGTAACCTTTACCTTTAAATAAATGAAAGCACAAATATTTAAGAGCCTTCAAACATCTCAAAGTGACATCAAAGACAGAGAAGTTAGTAATCCAAGGATAGAAATCCAACTGAAAGAAATCACAAAGTGACTAAAGATCAACTCAAAGTTAACTAAAGTTATTTACGTTCTCGCCGACCTGCCGTCTCTCTCTGCCGGCTGGCAGCTGCAGTCCGGCTCTGAGTCGGCCGACTCAGCACATTCTTTGTAGAAGGTGGAGAGGCAGACCTCACTCCTCCGCACCAGGAGGCCACCGGGGGGCACCGCAGGGGGGCGTCCCATCGGAGGCTTACAGGAGACGGACTCGCTGCAGCCGTTAGTTGCCGAGTCACGGAGGACGGGCTTCTTACAGAGCTTCACCTCTGTGGGAGGAGTTAAGAATGACTCAGAACTTTATTCAACATGGAAACGGGAGAGAAACAGCTGAAGAGGAACTCAGTCTAAAATGACTGTTTGAATACGCAGAGGATTCATTATCTTATTATTATTGTTGCATTTATTTCCAGAGGAGAAATCTGAACGTTGGATAAATGTTCTTTTTACTTTTGTTGACTTGTTAGTCAAAACTTTTTACAGATGGAATGTTGGATCTGTCTTTGTATGACTTCATAAATCAGAAAATACTGTCAATTTTCACTGTGTTTTTAGAAATAAAATATTTAAATCAGGCAGTGAATGAAGAAAAACCTCAATAAGAAGCTTCAGAATAGAGCCTTTAATGAAGTGAAACAGCAGGAGACTCATTAATGAAAGAGTGAGGACGTGATGGCGTCCGTTTGTCCTACTGTCCCTCTTACTGTATGTCCTACTGTCTGTCTTACTGTCTGTCTTCATGCTGTTCAGACTGCTGCTCTTCACCAGAGTCAGAGACTCGTGACTGGAGCTCTCAGACAGACCGCTCCAACTGGACTGACGAATCAGAGTTGAGTGGGGGAGGGGCTTCTGGTCCATCGTTGCTTCTTTTAAAGAAAAACAGAATCAGAAATAAAGTACATTATGATGTCATTAATTGCCTTCTTTATCCAGGCTTCCTTTAAAACCTCTTGAACCCTAACCCTATTTTTTAGGCCCCCCGAAAATTGCATATCAATACTAAAAAGAATATATCTCTGCAACCACAAGGTCTATTTGAATAATTTTGGTGTTATAATAAAGGGAGCAGTTGTGAGATTTGTGCAGATGTGTAAATATCAGTATATATGTTACTGGTTAAGAGTAAATGAAGATGGCACACAGCACAAATTAAAAAGTTTCAGGTTCGCCTTAAAAAAAAAGAAAGAAAAAGAAGCACTTTCAGGATTCTCTCTTTGTAGTGATGCAGCTAAAGGTCTAAACCTCTCCCAGATCATAACACAATATGTGATCAGTCTCTGTGCAAAGTCTGACTTTGATGAAGTGAAGCAGAATAGAATTAGAGAGCTTTTAGTACAGAGAGTTCAGGCGAGGTCTCCAAAATGGTCATTTTGGCACCATGTGTGTCATTTTAATTTTCTCATGTACCAAACTATATATTTCACTTGTATATCACTAATGGTGTTCAATACATCCAAATACAGCAGTTTTGGCTTTGTTTTGAAGGCCAGAATCCTCTCTGAGTCCTCTCTGTGTCTCTCTGTGTCTCTCTGCCTACTCAAGTTTATTTTCAATTTCAGACCCCTGTGATGACGCAGGGCTATATCTAAGAAACCCATTGGTCGATTTCAGTGATTGACACCTCTTTCGACGCGTTAGAGCCAATAGAATTGAGCTATAACCACGTGGAGAAGACTGACAGCACTGTTAGCCAATCAGAATCAGCAGAGTGCCATTCTGTGACACGTACTGGCTGTGAGTCACGAACATTCGATCCCTCCCCCCATTGTCCAGCAGCTACCTAGGAACTACCGGAGTGATTTGAATGAAACACAGGACATAGCTGTAACGTATCCGGTAAAGAATTACCGGGGAAATGATCCCAGAGAAACAGCTAAGGTAAGAGAAATTTTACAACAATCGTTTGATGAAGCGATTTGTGTTGCTGGTGTTCTTGGCTCATATCTCGCGGATGCTTTGTTGTAGCTTTATTTGATGTCCAGAATCCGTGGACTGTCTGCTTTCTTTTGATATCTGATGTGCAACATCATTACATTCGTTCATGATAAGTGCATTGTTATACACTCTGTACGCTAAACTTTCTCTCAGGCTCAAAAGGTTTTCTCAGCAGATGAATATTTGACTTAGTGACTGATGAAGGATGCTGTGAGTGAGAATGACGTTTTACAAAAAGACTGGAATCCTCAGAAAACCAGAATTCTTCATGAGTCATCAGGAGACATCGAAAACTAGAATTTACCTGTTAACAACCTTCAGTCAGCCAATAAAGTACAATATGTACCTCGGAGATTAAAAAGTACAATATGTAACTCTGAGATGTAGTACATTAAAAAGTACAATATGTACCTCGGAGATGTAGTACATTAAAAAGTACAATAAGTACCTCTGAGATGTAGTGCAGTATAAAGTACAAGTACAGGAATAATGCTATTTATATTTCTGACCTCGTGACCCCACTGATCCACACTTCTGCTGCCGTCTGATTGGCTGCCTGAACTGAGCCACAGCCAATAGGACGTTCCTCAGCTTGGCCCAGCGGAGACGTCCTCCCTGATTGGTGGACGGCCACTTGCTCTCCAGCACGGCCTGAGGACAGAGGACATGTGATCATAGTACTCTTTATATACCTGATGTATATTACTGTTGATTTTCTAATTCTCTGGATATCGACACTCTTTTTTAAATACAGTAAATAACTAAATGCAGGACTTTTACTTTTAACAGAGTATTTCTATACTGTGGTATTAGTACTTGTACTGAGGTAAAAGCAGTGAGACAGCTGATGTAATGACTATGTGTGTGTGTGTGTATAGTGTGTAGTATCAGTAAACCTTGTTGTAGTATCCGTAGGTGATGGTGTTCGGGGTGATTCCAGCCTTCTTCATCTCCAGCAGGACTCGAACAGCGAGAACCGGCTGACCGTACTGACCACAGAGCTGCATCAGGATCCTGTAACACACCTGAGTACACACACAACCACACAGTGATGTTTAAGGGGGAGATAAACAATACACTGTTGTACACAATGTGCATCTAGTACCCAGTAGCAAGGAGAACCCCCTGACTCGGTCCACTCACCTCGTCCGGCAGCACCACCTTTCTGTTCTCCGTGTGCTTCAGGACATCGTAGGCCGTGTGCAGCGCTCGCACCTTAGCGGCCTCGGCCCTCACGAAGGTGGGCAGGTAGATGAACCAGAGGCCGTAACAGTGACCCAGCAGGCACTTGGACCACATGTCCGGCACCGCGGAGTACTTCTGAGCTCTCTTCTGGGCCAACTTGATCTCCTGGGAGGTCAAAGACAGAGAAGGTGGTGACGTCATAGATACTTTGTTTCCTGGATTCTGTTTACATTATGCAACAGGAAGTGGTGTTTCTGTTGACTAAGGGATTTTATTTCTCTCAGTCTGGGATATGAAGTCATTAGAAACAACATAAATACTACTGATAACCTCATGGGTGAAGTGGACTCTCGAAGTATGGAAAACCATTATAAGAGAACACAAACTAGCGGGAGATATTGGAACACTTAAATGTGTGCATATGATTCTGACTTCACACCAAACAAATGTGATGCTAGATTTATGGATTGGACAGCTACAGGAATAACAGCGATATGCAACATAATGAAAGGAGGCACACAGCTCAGTTCCGAAACTCCTAAAGAGAAACACTCACTAGAAAAACAGGACTTCTATCGATACTTGCAGATGTAAATATGACAAAGAGTACACATCTAACTGTTCAGGAAAGCACTCAGATATAGGCAGTAAAATCATCTCATGTATGTATAAATGTCTGTTGAATTTTAAAACACATTCAACCTCCTATATTAAAACAAAATGTGAGAAGGAGGAAGAACTATATCAGAGGAAGGATGTCAGTAATATGGAAAGTTCAATTGAAGTGTACCAGCTCGCAGACATGGAGAGAGTTTGGTTGGAAACATGTGATACGGTATTTTATTATATATTTATTACACCTTCTCAGAAACACTATGATAGTAACCCTCCTGTTTGCTGGAGAGAATGTGGAAACCAAAATGCAAACCATTACCATATTCTTTGGGATTGCATATTGCCTAGACTATTGGAGAGAGATACACACTGCCCTACAAAATATTTATAAAGATGAAATACCTCTAGAAAGTAAGACCATGCATCTGGGATATTTACCTAAAACATTGTCAAAAAGAGACAAATATTTAATAAATGTACTTCTGGTGTCCGGCAAAAGGACTCTTACCAGGAAATGGTGACACAAGAGAGTCCCACTCTGAATACATGGATGGACATTACAATGGCTACTGGGGGCACTGTACCCATTTGGTGCAGCGGGGGGCGGGGCTACTGGGGGCACTGTACCTGTTTGGTGCGGCGAGGGGCGGGGCTACTGTACCCGTTTGGTGCAGCGGGGGGCGGGGCTACTGGGGGCACTGTACCTGTTTGGTGCGGCGGGGTGCGGGGCTACTCGGGGCGCTGCCCTTCGCCGGGACCCGGAGCTGGTCCTGGTCCTGAGGCCGCTCAAAGAGCTCCGGCTTTAGTGTGGGGAAGGTTTCATAACTGGACACGAGGAAAGGAAATGACATCAGCATCCATAAAGAGAAACTTTATAAAGAGACACGGTGGGACTCGTCTACCTGTAGAGCGCTGGACACTCGGACCCGTCGGGTTCCTGTGGCTCTTCAGGAGGCATGATGAACACGGTGTGTTCTCCACTGTGAGTCTCATCCAGATCGATCAGCCTCACCTCCTCCGGCTTCTCCACGTCCACCTGGTGACCAACAACACAAACAGAGTATAACATTCAGTTATGACGTCTTCTGGGCCTGATTCTGATCATAATCTACTTCAGGGTACACCGTTTAAAAAAAGTAAGAGAAAACTAAATAGTCACTGAATAACACAAGCCAATGAAAGTTCTGTCCAATTAGGAAGCATGAAGCGGTTGTGAATCAATGGAGGACAGAAGACAGCAAGACAACCTCTAAAGAGAGAAGAAGGTTTTCTCTCTCCTCGTCCTTCATGTCCGATGATCCTCTAGTTTTACATTTCACTAGTGTGCTTGTCAAGACAAGCATGCTTGTGTTCTTGTTAGAACACTGGTTGGTTTCATCTTGATCGATAGATATAATTGAGTATCATCTGCATAGCAATGAAAGTTTATAGAGTGTTTTCTGATAATATTGCCTAAAGGAAGAATATATAAGGTGAATAAAACTGGTCCAAACAAAGAATCTTGTGGAACTCCATGACTAACATTGGTCTTCATCGAGGGTTCATCGTTTACAAACTGAGATCCATCTGATAAATAGGACTTAAACCAGCCTAGTGCGGTTCCTTTGATGCTGATCAACTGTTCTACTCTCTGTAACAGGATGTAACGGTCAATGGTGTCGATCGTTCTATTAATGAGTAACAGGCTGCTCTAACCTTCTTATATGTTTTAAGACCCCTTTGTTTTACTGTGTTCTTTTTTAGGGGGCAATAGTAGTCCAGTGTATAGACGTCTTTATTGTACATAAAGTAATCTAGTGCTCTACCATTCAATATTGACTCCAGCACTCTTTGGATCTATTCATGTTCTCTGATGTTATTATGCTGTTGGTGCTAACAGTTCCTTCTCAGTGAGACACTTTGTATTCTACAGTGAAGAATGTGAGTGATACTCAGAGAGAAGATGGTAGATCACCTTTTGGACGCACTCGTCGAAGAACTCGAGGCAGGCGTGTCGGTCGCTGACGAAGGAACACTCCTCAATGAACTGAGTGAACATCTGAGTCCTCGTCAACTGACCGTAGATCTTCTGCTGCGTTCGATCCCGAGACTTCAGGAAACCTGCAGGAGGTCATCAGTCACAGTCCTGATCAACACTCTGATCAATACCCTGATAAACCATCATCAGTCCTGATCAACACCGCCCCCCCCTCACCCTGCAGGTTGAACAGTGAACTACAGTCTGTGGTGGTGTCAGAGGGAGCCTGGGTGATGGGCAGCAGGAAGCTGCGGTAGCCTCTCAGCAGGCAGCTCATGAAGAAGAGGAAGGCCTCCTGGATCTCCAGCTCCAGCTGCTTCTGGCTCCGGTAGATCTGGTCGTAGTCGGTTAACAGGAACTCCAGCGTCGCCTCCTCCTGGCCGGGAGTGCAGACTGCAGGAGGAGGAGGAGGAGGAAAGAGTGTTTAATAAGAATCATCTCATGAACTGTAGAGACACTCTCTGACAACAGGAAGTGAGTCTGTTTGAGGCTCCCGATGCTGACGATGGGTCTTATAAATGATTTGTGTGGGCTGTACACATAGATGAATGCGTGAAGTAAATCGGACGAGAACAAGCCGTCATCAGAGGAACTTTATTTTGAAAAGCCTGAGCTGTCTCACTCTTCTCCAGCGTCTTGTGGAGGCCGCTGAGGGTGTTGAAGAGAGTCTTTCCGTGTTTCCTGGGTAACGATCGCCATGACAACGGCTTCTTGTCCTCTGACCTGAGAGAGAAAAATAAAA
Organism: Cebidichthys violaceus; assembly: GCF_023349555.1. Classification (NCBI taxonomy): domain Eukaryota; kingdom Metazoa; phylum Chordata; class Actinopteri; order Perciformes; family Stichaeidae; genus Cebidichthys; species Cebidichthys violaceus. The sequence continues at coordinate 68,516 of NW_027176333.1, read as the reverse complement.
GTTTCGCTAAAATTGTTATTTTATCAAAAGTACATCTAGTACTGTACTTAAGTGAAGTATTATTACAGATTAAACCAACAGCAGTATATGAAGAAAAGAGAGTAAAACTAAAGTCTCTCACTTCCACAGTTTAGAGATAAAAGGAAATAAAACCTCTGATGGAAAGAGAAGTACTATAAACAAGTACCAACAGTAGTACTACTGCTTTTACTCAAGTAAAGCTCTGAATGAAGAGTATTTCCACGCTGCAGTTATTACTAAGATCTGAGTACTCATAATATGTACAGTGACAGGATGTTCCCAGAGTGTACACTGAAATATATATTTGTATGAGCGTTGTTGGATGGAGGTCGATGCCTCTACGTGTGTGTACACACACACACACACACACACACACACACACACACACACACACACACACACACGTGTGTGGTTCATAAACACAACAGCCCTGCAGTGACGGACTCACTGGAAGATGGTGTTGGTGTCCAGGTCCACACAGACCACATCAGTGGGGGGGTCATACAAGTCGAAGTAGCTCGAGTGAACCCCAACGATGAACGGCATCGGAGCCAGAAGAACGTCGGCCATCTGCAGCGGACACAGAGGGATGTAGGGACACAGCCACCGCAGGGGGAAGCTCATCTGGAGAGACCAGGGTTAGAGGGACCAGGAGAGACCAGTGTTACTGTGTGTGTGTGTGTGTGTGTGTGTGTGTGTGTGTGTGTGTGTGTGTGTGTGTGTGTGTGTGTGTGTGTGTGTGTGAGAGAAAGATAGTAGTTCTGAGGTACTTGTACTAAACATGAGTATTTCCATTTTCTGCATACTTCTACTTTTAATTCTTATTAGTCAACTAATAAATGATGATGTATTATTACAGATGAAACTACCAGCAGTATATAAAGTATTATGTAATATATATATATATATATATATATATATATATATATATATATATATATATATATATATATATATATATATATATATATATATATATATATAAATAAAATGAGCTCCATCCGACCTCATTAATGCATAATCATTATAATATAATATATGTGGAGACTTACGGAGACGAGGGCCTCGCTGACGGAGGTCAGGACGTCGGGACGCAACGAGTGGAGCAGCAGTTTGTGTTCGGTGAGGACCGCGAGCAGCAGCGTACAGGTGTTCTCTGGACCGAGGTTCTGAAGGAGCTTCAGGAAGCTGGCACCACTGTGACACACACACACACACACACACACACACACACACACGTTAATGTTGTTCAGAGGAATCTCTGTAACTGAGACTTGAAACCTTGAAAGACTTGTATTGTGAGTTGTTGTGCTGACCTGAGAGGGAGAGGAGAGGAGACCGGCTGGCAGAGGAGGAGGTTATCGTACGGAGAGAGCTGGAACATAAACTACCTGTTATCACACAAACTACTCGTTTTCAAGCTTTTTGTTTACATTCCGTCACTTATGAGAACATTTTACTGACCAACTTTAATCCTGGAATGTAAATATGAATGAAACACATGAGGGCACCATCAGCTGTCTGACAAACACACCTGTAGTGTGTTGATCAGGTGTAACAGGTGGCTTGGGAGAAATGTCCTCCTGTGGTTTCACTTTCATTGAGAGGGAGATCTAATCTGTTTTGCTGATGGATCCAGTTCTTGTAAAGCTGAAGTTGGTGAGTAAGATGTTGTTATAACTGACAGGAATAACGAATCCTTCTCTATAATTTCAGGAATTTTTTGCTTAAGCGAGAAATTAATAATAATAAAAGACAGACATACAAGCAGACATTGTGACCCACATTGTGATAATATCATCCACCTGCATGCAGCTGAGAGGAATCACACATGAACCGAAAGAATCATCAGGGAATTATTTTTGTAGTGAAAAAATTATGTGAAGACATTTTGTCCACTAATTAGAACCAATCAATAAATGGACTTCTGATTGGACGCAATTACCATGTTGAGGTTGTGATCGCATCACCGCCTACATCCTGTTGAAGGAGGAAGTGACAAAAAAGTCTGTGCTGGTTTTTATGAACAAGACATTCTTCTTTTGAAATAATTTGCTGAAAACCCGTGTACCTGAACGAGGATGCTGAAAGTTTTAGTGTGTACCTGAACGAGGATGCTGAAGGTTTTAGTGTGTACCTGAACGAGGATGCTGAAGGTTTTAGTGTGTACCTGAACGAGGATGCGCGGCCGCTGGGGGGAAGGAAACGGGACGTTGTGCATGAAGCTGGAGATGTGTCTGCAGAGACAGAATATCAAGATTAAGATCAATTATTTACCACAAAATGGTCAACATCATGTAAAATAACAAATAATAAATGTGATTAATATTTCAACACCACCTTTTCTCCAAGTATTCATAGTTTGGTCACAGATTTTTGATTTATCAAGGAGGGAAAAGCTCTAAATGTAATTTAATGCCATCTGGAGACGAAATATTAATAAAAATGTCTGTTGTTCAAGTTAAAGATATAACAAATATGTCCACAGCAGAACATTGCTTTGCTCCAGGTACTCCTGTGTGTTTCTACTGTGCTAATACACTAATACTATGGAGCGGTACCTCATACAACTACACTACCCGTTTATCTTATGAGAGAAACAAGCTGAGCTCAGCTCGTCCTCCTAACAGACTAGGAGAAACGCTGATGTGTATTCAGTGGTTTTAATCAGTTGGTCTGTTGGTTTTGGAGAAGAGAAAACCTTTGTGGTAAAAAACAACAACAACAACTCTTGAACCATGAACGCTGAAGCCAGTGATCCCACACTGCTTCACCGCGGCATTAAACTCAACCTTTTGTTGGTATGGTTGGATGGTAAATTGACTGTACTTGTGTTTCTCTTTTCTAGTCTCTCGACCACTCAAAGCTTTAACACTACATGTCATCATTCACACACATCCACACACATTCACACCCATCCATACACATTCACAGACATCCATACACATTCACACACATCCATACCCATTCACAACCATCCATACACATCCACACACATTCACAACCATCCATACCCATTCACACACATTCACAACCATCCACACACATCCACAACCATCCACACACATCCACAACCATCCACACACATCCACAACCATCCACACACATCCACAACCATCCACACACATCCACAACCATCTATACACATTCACACCCATTCATAACCATCCATACACATTCACACCCATCCATACACATTCACAACCATTCACACCCATTCACACCCATCCATACCAATTCACACCCATTCACAACCATCCATACACATTCACACCCATTCACAACCATCCATAGACATTCACACCCATTCATACACATCCACACCCATCCCCATTCACAACCATCCATACACATTCACACCCATCCATACCAATCTATACACATTCACACCCATTCATACACATCCACACCCATCCCCATTCACAACCATCCACACACATCCACACCCATCCACACACATTCACACCCATCCACAACCATTCACACCCATCCACAACCATTCACACACATTCACACACATCCATACCCATTCACAACCATCCATACATTCACAACCATCCATACACATTCATAACCATCCATACACATTCACACCCATCCATACACATTCACACCCATCCATACACATTCACACCCATCCATACCCATTCACACCATTCACAACCATCCATAGACATTCACACCCATTCATACACATCCACACCCATCCATACCCATTCACAACCATCCATACACATTCACACCCATCCATACACATTCACACCCATCCATACACATTCACACCCATCGATACCCATTCATACCCATTCACACCCATTCACAACCATCCATACCCATTCACACACATTCACAACCATCCACACACATTCACACCCATCCACAACCATTCACACCCATCCACAACCATTCACACACATTCACACACATCCGTACCCATTCACACACATTCACAACCATCCATACACATTCATAACCATCCATACACATTCACACCCATCCATACACATTCACACTCATCCATACACATTCACACCCATTCATAACCATTCACACCCATCCATACCCATTCACACCCATCCATACCAATTCACACCATTCACAACCATCCATACACATTCACACCCATTCACAACCATCCATAGACATTCACACCCATTCATACACATCCACACCCATCCATACCCATTCACAACCATCCATACACATTCACACCCATCCATACACATTCACACCCATCGATACCCATTCATACCCATTCACACCCATTCACAACCATCCATACCCATTCACACACATTCACAACCATCCATACCCATTCACAACCATCCATAACCATTCACACACATTCACACCCATCCATAACCATTCACACACATTCACACCCATCCATACACATTCACCCAGTCATGTGAATGAATAATTAAGACAAACTTAGGCACTGACTTTTCGAGTGGCAGGACGTGGGGCCCGGAGATGGAGTATCTGTAGATGAAGGTGAGGAACTTCTGGAAGATGGTGAAGAAGGGCCAGTGGGAAAGGACGCAGATGCTCTTCTTCACCTGCAGGCTGCGGTTGGTGATCGGCCGCCGGTCCACCACGCTGAGGAGGCCGAGCCTCACGCTCTGCCGCTCCGACAGCAGCTCCCTGGAGAAGGACTCGTAGAACTGAATGGCTGCTCCGTAAACCTGCAGGGAGAGCAGAGTCCTCACAGACCAGGACAAGGAAACCTGGTTTAAAAGGTCCAGATGTGCTGCTGTTCTCTGTTTTATAGTCTCTGGACCGCTGGTCTGTGACACATCTTTCAGGACTTTCTAACATTTCAGAGACTAAAGATTTTATCAGTCCGTTATCTGTTTTCATGTTTTAATGAAGAAATTATTATTATTCATGTCCCATTAATGCACATTAATAACTTTGAGTCTGTGCTTTCTACAGCTGCTTTTATCATCATTATTGTTCTATAATATCAATCATCTACTTTGTTATTATTGGTGCTACTACTGCTGTTACAGATTGTGAAGCCCTCTGAAGCTGATCTGTTGTTTAGGGTTGTATTTTTCTGAGCATAAACCTTGTCCCCGGAGGCGGAGGTGAGGACGAAGGTGGAGAAGACGGGCAGCTGGTACTTGGTGTTCATTGGCCAGCTCTCCACAGCAACGCCCATCGGCAGACAGAAGACCGGCACCGACTCCGGCAGAGGAAACGCCTCGAGGTCCTCCTCCGGGTATCGGCTGATGAGACCTGCACCACACAGCAGTTCACCCGTTTACACCTAATAACCACGTTTCATGCATACAAAGATCTATGCAGGGTCAATATGGAGGATGATGATCTATGTCTATTGATGTTTTGTGTCTTTTGTTGTTGTTGGTTTGGTTTTGTTTGTGTCTGAGTCAGATTGTTTGTACAGTCAGCAGGTATGTTGTGTACGATTCTTTTTGAGGGTAACATATAGCGTGTAACATATATAAAATAAAAATAAAAATAAAAAGATTGAAAGAAAGAAATACCCAAGGAATCTTCAGAAAAATAAAACACATCAGCGATCTGACCTGAAGCTTTAGTCTATTATCAAACATCAATGATCAAACTGTACTGAACCAAAAGATGTAGAAGCTACCTAAACGTTGAGGATCAGAAGGAACGTCCTGACTAGAGGAGTAACTCTTCACCTCCTGTTAGATACTCACTGGCTTTGTAGAGCAGTGCGTTGGCGTTGGCCACAGCTCTCTTGTAGCACACATACAGAGCCGGACTCCACTGGAGACACAACACACATCAACATCAGTAGTTCATGTAAGACAAGGAACTCATATGATAAGTCTAAACTCATCCGTGACAGGAGAACTAGAACTTTATCACTTCCATTTCATTTTCTGTCAAAGGTTCCAGCTAATTTCATTTGCAGGCTTTTGACAAAGTGTTGGAATTGAAAACTTTTTATTATCTATTTATTCATTTTACTGCCGTTTGAATCTCATAAAGACATTTATTATAAACCATCTGTAGTGTTTCATCTACAGTAAACAGAGTCAGAGAAGAGGTGGTTGCTCACCAGGCTGGTGTTGAGGTTCTTGTCCACTCTACAGAAGGTGTGAGGAGCGACCTCTCCTTTACTTGGCAGCAGCAGACCGATGTCAGTGACTCCCAGAGTGTGGAGACCCTGTGAGTCCAGAGCTCGTCGGTACGTCAGGAAAACACGGTGAGCCGTCGGAGCGCCGGAGCTCAAGCTGGCTGATCGGCTGTAGGGAGTCGTCTCTATAACGTACCAGCTCGGCTTCACCTGGTCCTTACCTTCATACAGAACCCTGTAGAGACACCTGGATCAGTCTTTCTTTTATATATATATATATATATATATATATATATATATATATATATATATATATATATATATATATATATATATATATATATATATATATATATATATATATATATATATATATATATATATCTATACACACACACACACACACACACACACTAAATAGTGCAAGTAATGTTCCGGACCTTTGCCCGAGGACATTTTCTCAATCTGGACCTTTTGGAATGTTAATTGAATACCCCTGCACTAATGTATTCATACTAATCTGTTTACATATTAATTTGCTCACCAGATGTAGTCTAATGTCTAATCTAAGAGGATTTATTAGTAATTAAAGATGAACATGAGAGAAACAACAGAGAAGATGGAGATGAGAACACTGCGTTACATAATCCTCTGCATTATATAAGCTTTAATATGCATCACATGAACTAGAGATGTGGGAGGAAGAGCTGCCCAGTAGACCGGATCAGACTGGTTTTACTGGGCAGCTTCCAGGTGTGAAAGATGATTCATTACAACATTACAACAGAACAACCTGCCTCCTCTCAGGACCATGAATGTCTGAACCACATCTCCTCACAATCAGACAATAGTTCTTACAGAGGTTGGACTGACCTCACCTGTCAGCACCTTGTTTTACCCCCCTACCCTGATAAAGGGGTTTCTCACCCCAGGTCCAGGATGGGCGGCTTGTCCCTCCCTCGCCGGTAACACAGGTACAGGTGAGGGTTGTTGATGAGGCCGGCGCTCAGCTCGGCCGAGTGTCCGCCCAGCGTCCTCTCGATGCAGGTGAAGCCCTCCGGCACTTCCTCCCCGAGCCCCCGGGCGATCACCGCCAGGTCCGTCACCGACTCCACCGCTCTGGATGAGGAAGAGGATGAGGAAGAGCAGGAAGAAGTGGAGGTTTTGGCATCCTCATCCAGGGGCATCCAGGCCCCCGCAGGGTCCAGACCTGCTACTACAAAGTAGTCCACCAGCTGAGGACATTTCTCCTCGGCCATGCCGTCTGTCTGTCCTCCCCTGCAGAGAGAGATTAGATGTTTGTTACCCAGCTAGCTAATATTAATTAATTGTTTAATCATTAATGACAGTAAACCTCACAAACTACTACTACTATGCAGTAATACTGAAACATAAAAACGATCATGAGACATAAATTTAAGACTTTTTAAATTAAGAAATTTAAGAGCCATCAGACCCATAACATTCAGACAAACAACCATTGTGTGTGTGTGTGTGTGTGTGTGTGTGTGTGTGTGTGTGTGTGTTGAGCGCAGTGATGCTGTGAGATGCTGAAGGCTCTTATGTAACTCTTCCTCATCCTCTTTCTTCTTCTCTGCCTCTGATCACATGTTCACAGACAACAGAAACATGACTCCATCTTGCAGAATTTGAACTGAAAAGCAGAATTCCATCACACGTTGATGAGAAATGAGATATGAAATCAGCATGAACTGCTCTTCGTATCACAGTGGTTTAAAAACTCTACATGGAGCAGCAGGTTCTACATGCACGTCTTCATGTATCATCACAGCTTTTACTTCATCTACTAAGCTCTACACCGCCAGAACAGATTACTGCTGCATCATGGGTAAATATCTGCAGCTCACACACATTCAGCAGGATGAAAACACTGAACTACACGAGACCGAGACGACTAGATACATAGAGTAACTCACAGTGAACCAGGCTTGAAACGTGGCGCTCAGTAAATTTGGAGGTTGAGCTGTTAACAAAAATCAAACCATCTACTGAAGCTTCTCAGATCACTTCACTTCCATCTGTGTGGTTAACAAACACCAAACCTGAATGTGACCTGGTGCAGACAGAACGACGACACTGGACTGTAAGAACCAGCCAGTAGCTGCTGAGGTTTACAGTCAGTCAGCAGATGAAACGTTTCATTCCTTTAAATCAGAGACACTTTGGACGGTCCACTCATCCCCGTCATCAAAGGGTGAAAGTGAGAAAGAGACTTTAACGAAGAGAGCAGGAGGGGGGGGGGGGGCAAAGGTGAGCTGGCAAACAGGAAGAGGATTAGCAGCATGTTTCCTGTTCATCTGAGACTTTATGGTGACACAGCAGTTCATAAAACACAGATAAAACACACCAACGGCCAAAGATCTCCTGTTTACTTCAGTCCCAACTGCATTTTAAATAAACATTGTCTTCTAAGAAGAGTTAAGGTTGGGGATAGATGGTGACACTAAGAATAGTTATGGTTATGGATAGATGGTGACACTAAGAGTTAAGGTTGGGGATAGATGGTGACACTAAGAATAGTTATGGTTATGGATAGATGGTGACACTAAGAGTTAAGGTTGGGGATAGATGGTGACACTAAGAATAGTTATGGTTATGGATAGATGGTGACACTAAGAGTTAAGGTTGGGGATAGATGGTGACACTAAGAAGAGTTAAGGTTATGGATAGATGGTGACACGAAGAATAGTTAAGGTTATGGATAGATGGTGACACGAAGAATAGTTAAGGTTGGGGATAGATGGTGACACTAAAAAGAGTTAAGGTTGGGATAGATGGTGACACTAAGAAGAGTTATGGTTATGGATAGATGGTGACACTAAGAAGAGTTATGGTTATGGATAGATGGTGACACTAAGAAGATTTAAGGTTATGGATAGATGGTGACACGAAGAATAGTTAAGGTTGGGGATAGATGGTGACACTAAAAAGAGTTAAGGTTGGGATAGATGGTGACACTAAGAAGAGTTATGGTTATGGATAGATGGTGACACTAAGAAGAGTTATGGTTATGGATAGATGGTGACACTAAGAAGAGTTAAGGTTATGGATAGATGGTGACACTAAGAAGAGTTAAGGTTGGGGATAGATGGTGACACTAAGAATAGTTATGGTTATGGATAGATGGTGACACTAAGAATAGTTATGGTTATGGATATATGGTGACACTAAGAAGAGTTAAGGTTGGGGATAGATGGTGACACTAAGAATAGTTATGGTTATGGATAGATGGTGACACTAAGAAGAGTTAAGGTTGGGGATAGATGGTGACACTAAGAAGAGTTAAGGTTGGGGATAGATGGTGACACTAAGAAGAGTTAAGGTTATGGATAGATGGTGACACTAAGAATAGTTAAGGTTGGGGATAGATGGTGACACTAAAAAGAGTTAAGGTTATGGATATATGGTGACACTAAGAAGAGTTAAGGTTATGGATATATGGTGACACTAAGAAGAGTTAAGGTTATGGATATATGGTGACACTAAGAAGAGTTAAGGTTGGGCTAGATGGTGACACTAAGAAGAGTTAAGGTTGGGATAGATGGTGACACTAAGAAGAGTTAAGGTTGGGATAGATGGTGACACTAAGAAGAGTTAAGGTTGGGATAGATGGTGACACTAAGAAGAGTTATGGTTATGGATAGATGGTGACACTAAGAAGATTTAAGGTTATGGATAGATGGTGACACTAAGAAGAGTTAAGTTTGGGGATAGATGGTGACACTAAGAATAGTTATGGTTATGGATAGATGGTGACACTAAGAAGAGTTATGGTTGGGATAGATGGTGACACTAAGAAGAGTTAAGGTTGGGATAGATGGTGACACTAAGAAGAGTTATGGTTATGGATAGATGGTGACACTAAGAAGAGTTAAGGTTATGGATAGATGGTGACACTAAGAAGAGTTAAGGTTGGGATAGATGGTGACACTAAGAAGAGTTAAGGTTGGGGTTAGATGGTGACACTAAGAAGAGTTAAGGTTGGGATAGATGATGGTGTGTGTGTGTGTGTGTGTGTGTGTGTGTGTGTGTGTGTGTTACTCTAACCCTTTTGGGAATTTGCACTTGTTTAAATAAGAAGGTAAAGGTCAAATAAGCTGAGCTCTTTTCTGCTGCAGATCAGAACCAACACAGACATACATGTACAGTTCATGCTCTCCTCTACTGTCAGTAACTCCACCCTCTCACCTTCACCTGTCTTCACCTGTTTACTGGAAGAAATGTCTGCTGCCACTAGATTCACTTCATGTTTCACACAAAGGGAGTTGTCTGCTGAAATACAAAAATAAAAACCACAATTTTAGCTGATTTCATCACAAGCACTTCCCTTTTTAAAAAGGACCATGAGCAACAATGGAACACGAACACGAACACACACGTACCAGATTTCCTCACTTTAGAGAGCACCACAGTACACGAACACACACGTACCAGATTTCCTCACTTTAGAGAGCACCACAGTACATCAACACAGCATCATTCAACTAAAAAAAGAAAGATTAAAATTGTACTTATGGCTTTAAAATGACTCAGCTGTCAAACTATTTGCTAATTATTATATTCAGTGAGGCAGCAGCTTGAAATAAAACTCAAATGTTCAAGTTGGAGACAAACCTCAAGTGTTTGATTGATTCCCACATAGTTCTGCATCAAACAGTTTGTCTCCGACTCACTGAGGCACGTTTTAGCCCACCAGCAAAAGGATGACATCATGGTCCATAACATGATGTCATCCGCCCACAGCTGACTTGTGATGTAATAATGGAGACTCTGTGGTTTGGAGCAGATTCACAGAAGCGTGAAACTGTTTGTATTACAATTGAAACCAACAATGGTTTGAGCTCTCAGTGCCGTTTTAGTTGTGTGAAAAAACATTTCTATTCTTTTCCAAAGTACTTTCTCATTGTCAGAAGTAAAGTATGAAGAACATAGTGTACATGTACACCAACATCATGAGCACTAAACATCTGAATCAAGATGTTTTTTGGTAGTTTAGTTTCTTGAAACAACTAAAGCCAAAGCAGAAGCACTGAATATGTTCTTTATCTGTTCAGTAGAAAAACAGGAAGTGAGAAGTCTTTCTCAACTTTATCAAATGAATCGGTTATTAATAACCTGAAACCTGCAGCATAATTCACAATCAGCTATGGTTTCACTAAAAAACACTTCTAGAAGCTGAACAGCTCGTTCAGCCTCAGACACTCGATCAATTAAAACCCAGCGAGTTTCCTCAGAACGTAAAAGAATATTAATGCAAACAGGAGATAAACTGTGGCTGCTTTCTAATCAGCAACAACATAGAAACCAACCAGCATCATTGAAGGGTTTTCACTAAAATGACCCAGCGGCAGCCATCGGTTTATGATATAAGATAACGTAATAAGATAATAATAATAATAATAATAATAAGATGAGGATCTATAACCTCTGAAACACCTAATCACAGTCTATATGAGGAGGATCTATAACCTCTGAAACACCTAATCACAGTCTATATGATGAGGATCTATAACCTCTGAAACACCTCACAGTCTATATGAGGATCTATGAACACTGAAACACCTCACAGTCTACATTAGGAGGATCTATGAACACTGAAACACCTCAGTCTATATGATGAGGATCTATAACCACTGAAACACCTCAGTCTATAGGAGGATCTATAACCACTGAAACACCTCACAGTCTATATGATGAGGATCTAAAACCTCTGAAACACCTCACAATCTATATGAGGATCTATGAACACTGAAACACCTCACAGTCTATATTAGGAGGATCTATGAACACTGAAACACCTCAGTCTATATGATGAGGATCTATAACCACTGAAACACCTCACAGTCTATATGAGGATCTAAAACCTCTGAAACACCTCACAGTCTATATGAGGAGGATATATAACCTCTGAAACACCTCAGTCTATATGAGGATCTATGAACACTGAAACACCTCACAGTCTACATTAGGAGGATCTATGAACACTGAAACACCTCAGTCTACATTAAGAGGATCTATGAACACTGAAACACCTCAGTCTATATGATGAGGATCTATAACCACTGAAACACCTCAGTCAATAGGAGGAGGATCTATAACCACTGAAACACCTCACAGTCTATAAGATGAGGATCTATGAACACTGAAACATCTCACAGTCTATAGGAGGAGGATCTATAACCTCTGGATCTACAACCTGATGAAGCTTTAAACTCTTTACGTGGTTCAAATATCGGACACAGCTGAAACATCAACATGACGTCATCAATGTGTTCACGAGCTCTGCGTCAGTTCACCGAGTGACAGACGACGGTCGCGCGCAGCTGCAACACAATTCAAACCCAGAAGTCAGGAAACCGCCGGGTTCCATTATCGGACGCAGATGAAGATCATTTAACGTCACCTGTCCTCGTGACCACGTGACCTCGTCCCTACAGTTGTGTCATTTATCTCAGATATCGGTCGCGTGTCGGGTAAGGTGCGCGAGGACCCGTTATTTACCCGTTAGACGACATGACGTTTGTTAGCTTCCTCTGTGTTAGCTCACCTAGCTAACACACGTCACAGGTACCGGGTAATGACGTCACTAACACCGTACTAACGGGACTCTTACCGTGATGTCGGTGTTCGTTGTTCCCTCTGATCTCTGGATCATGTTCAGCTCGTTCTCTCACATGTGACGTCCATGTTTCTGTCTGTTAAAGCGTCAAGCTCCACACAACACTTCCTGTTTCCGGTCACACGCTTCAAAATAAAGGTCTTCTTCTTCTTTAAATTTGATTGGCGGGTCGTAACCAACTTGAATAGGTGCATACCGCCACTTACTGTACCGGAGTGTGCAGTTTCAGGGTAAAAGTTTCATCACTGTTCAAAAATAAAAAATAAATAACAACCTAAACAACACCTGCTAGCAACTAAATCCTACGGTCTAATCAAAAAAAGGTCTCTTCTTCTTCTTCTTCTTCTTCTTCTTCTTCTTCTGATTTCATGGCAGTTGACAAACAGCTTTCAGGTGCATTTCCGCCACTCACTGATCAGGGGTGTGGACTAAGGAAACCCTCTCTAATAATATATACCCTCTCTAATATATATATATATATATATATATATATATATATATATATATACACACACACACACATACTGATCTGGAGTGTGGACACTTCTTTATTATCTAATAAAGAAAGAAAAAAGTTCAAATTCTATTCATTAGTCTTGTTGACTCAAAATATTCCAGAAGAACTTTCCAACAATCGTCTCTACTTTTTCTTCAGCACATTACTGAATTTTTACCTCTGACAGCAGAACATGGTCCACAGTTTCTTCTTCTTCACAACATTCACACTTTCCATTGTTATGCTTTCCAATAACTGTTAAGATCATTCCTTAGTCTAGTCATCA
>NW_027176333.1:27500-52500 GCF_023349555.1 Cebidichthys violaceus | reverse complement strand
TACATTTGGTCTAAAAATAGTTTCTTCAAATGTTTGATGTCCGTCCAAAACCCCAAATCCTTCATTCACTCTGAACCAATCAATGTTGTGATAATCCATCGATGGTTTCAGATTATAAACTGGTTATATTTATATCATCATTTAATCTTTTGGTCTTTTTATTGGACAAATATCTCTTTCAGAAACGGTGACGATCAGTTCATCGAGAACATAATCTGATCAAAACAAAGGTCTGATATCAAAATAGTGCATTTGAGAGCAGAAGTTTGAGGCTTTTGGCACTTTGGGGGAAAATGTTTCTCTTAAGATGCAGATTTGTCCAATCAGGGTCCAGACTGGACCTGAACCTCCATGTGGTGTTTCTTTCCCCTGGTGTTCAGAAACCTTGTGATTCATGGTTTCATATCAGATGCATCGTCACGTTTGTTCTTTAGAAGACACTTCATGAAGCAGAGGAGAGACCACTGACCTGAGATCAGATAGAACACGTCGCTGAGCTCATTTTAGACTCTTCAGAGAACCTGGAGAGGTTTTTATAGAAGAATTATTGATTCAGATACATTTCATGAATATATTATTATAGATTTTTTTTTAAAAAGCGTGAGAAGTGAGAAAAAAAATATTATTTTACAAAGTAAAAATGTTTTGTTAACATCTCAGAACTCACATAGAAGTACAACTAACGTATCAACCAAATTAATTTGTTTTTAGTAGTTTGAAATGACTTTAAACAGAAACAACTGATCAAGTTGTTTGTTCAGTTTTAACGTCTCTGTAGAAACAAAACTTTAATACAAGACAAAAGTCTATTTGTGAAGTTTTTAGTCGGATTAGTCGACTTCTGAACTAAAGAAAAGCTCAAGTGTTCTATGTGATCACATGATCGATCAGGACGATCAGAACCATCAGAACCATCGAGACCGTCGGAACCATCAGGACCGTCGGGACCATCAGAACGCAGCATGTCGGGCTTTAAGCTCCTCACAAACATCAACAACCAGGATGTGTTCTGACCAATCAGGTCTGAGAGGAGTCTGGTAGATATATATATAAAAACATATGTTTATATATATGTATATATATAAAAACATATATATATATATATATATGTGTATAAAAACATATATATATATATATATATATATATATATATATATATATATATATATATATATGTGTGTATATCTCAGTGGCTGATGAAGCAGAGAAAAACAAACATGGACAGTCTTGGTCGTGGTCTTCCTGTGGAGTGATGACCAGAACAGTCTGGGGGGGGGTGCATAATTCTTCAAAGCGCTGCTGGTTTACAGACATAAAGCCGACGTCACGTGAGCGCTGTATTCCTGCAAGTTTGCGTTAACTGAGTACTTTCCATAAACATGCAGACTCGTACAAGCTAATGCCGGAAAGAGAAGCGTCAGTTTTTCTGGACTTCAAGCACAGCGAGAGCGGTTTGAGTTTAAAGGAGAACTCTCCTCCTCCGGTTCACTAAGAACCTGGACTGAGATCTGCAGGCCGGTCTCGGCCCTCTCTCCACCTCTTAGGGTGGTCGTCTCTTCAGCCGAACGTGGGGGGGTCACTTCAGCCGGTCGGATCTGAAGGAGTCCTCCACAGCCGGGTCAGCGAGCATCAGGTCTCCGTCCAGCATGTCCAGAGCCAGAGGGTCCATCCTCAGAGGGTCCATCCTCAGAGGGTCCATCCTCAGGGGGTCGTCCAGGGAGAACGGGTCCATCTCAAAGCCGGGAACGTGAGACAGAGCGCTGGCAATCTCTTTAGACAGACCCGGGGGGGAGTCTCCTATGGGGGGGATGGAGGGAAAGAGGGAGAGAAGGAGGGAGGGAGAGAAGGAGGGAAGGAGGGAGGGAGGGAAAGAGGGAGAGAAGGAGGGAGGGAGAGAAAGAGGGAAGGAGGGAGGACATGTTAACTTGAAAGAACAAACACTACAGAACCTTTTTATTATATATTATATATGGATATACAGTATATACACACACACACATATATATATATATACATATATATATATATATATATACATACATACACACACACACACACACACACACACACACACACACACACACACACACATATATATAAATACACAAATATACACAGCGTGACTACATATACACCTTGGTTTCAGTTCTACTGTTACATGAACTTGTTATAAGCTCCAATACCTCAAACATCAGCTGCTCTCATTCATTCTAAATAAACTCACCAGTGAGGATGATGTTGGGCACGTTGTGTCGTCCGTCACCGCCGCCATAGTTCTGGTTCTGGTTGTTGAGTAGCTGCTGGTCTCCAGGGTCCTGCAGGTCCAGGTGTCCCTGGGTGTTGGAGAGGTACTGGTTCTTGTCACTGCTGCAGCTCAGACCGCTGTGGTTCAGAGACAGACAGTCGGCCTGGTTCTCTGCTGTGAACTGAAGCAGAAGAGAACCGATTCCTTCATTCCTTTATGTGTTGATGATGAATGTTTGTGATAAACTGAAGGATGAAAAACGTATAATCTTTTTACTTGTCACTTTATTCTTACAGAATATCAGAGTTCTTTTCTCAAAATGAGACCCTCATCCGCAGGTCCGTAATAAAACTAATAGTAATAATAATACCAGTAATAAATGCTACTAATGCTACGACATTTAGAATCACAATAGATGACCGAAACTTGATTATTTCAGCCTTAAAAGTCAACTCTATTTCTTGATATATATCAAGGGGAGGGGGCTTGTCGTAGCCTTTAGTTGGCAGGTAACGTTGTGAGTGGAGCTGGGTTACCTGCTGTGTGGATCTGCCTGTGAACTGGAGACTCAGATAGGGGTCGTCCAGTAGAGAGTTGAACAAGGCATCCTGGAAAGCATGGAGAAAACGAAGAATGGAGAATTTACGCTGTAAATGTTTCTGACGGTGTTGTAGTAACACTGTGAATGTTTCTGATGGTGTTGTAATCACACTATGAATGTTTCTGACGGTGTTGTAGTCACACTGTAAATGTTTCTGACGGTGTTGTAGTCACACTGTGAATGTTTCTGACGGTCGGTGTTGTAGTCACACAGTGAATGTTTCTGACGGTGTTGTAGTCACACTGTGAATGTTTCTGATGGTGTTGTAGTCACACTGTGAATGTTTCTGACGGTGTTGTAGTCACACTGTGAATGTTTCTGACGGTGTTGTAGTCACACTGTAAATGTTTCTGACGGTGTTGTAGTCACACTGTGAATGTTTCTGACGGTCGGTGTTGTAGTCACACAGTGAATGTTTCTGACGGTGTTGTAGTCACACTGTGAATGTTTCTGACGGTGTTGTAGTCACACTGTGAATGTTTCTGACGGTCGGTGTTGTAGTCACACTGTAAATGTTTCTGACGGTGTTGTAGTCACACTGTGAATGTTTCTGACGGTCGGTGTTGTAGTCACACAGTGAATGTTTCTGATGGTGTTGTAGTCACACTGTGAATGTTTCTGACGGTGTTGTAGTCACACTGTGAATGTTTCTGACGGTCGGTGTTGTAGTCACACTGTAAATGTTTCTGACGGTGTTGTAGTCACACTGTAAATGTTTCTGACGGTGTTGTAGTCACACTGTGAATGTTTCTGACGGTCGGTGTTGTAGTCACACTGTAAATGTTTCTGACGGTATTGTAGTCACACTGTGAATGTTTCTGACGGTATTGTAGTCACACTGTAAATGTTTCTGACGGTGTTGTAGTCACACTGTGAATGTTTCTGACGGTGTTGTAGTCACACTGTAAATGTTTCTGACGGTATTGTAGTCACACTGTGAATGTTTCTGAAGGTGTTGTAGTCACACTGTAAATGTTTCTGACGGTATTGTAGTCACACTGTGAATGTTTCTGACGGTGTTGTAGTCACACTGTAAATGTTTCTGACGGTGTTGTAGTCACACTGTGAATGTTTCTGACGGTGTTGTAGTCACACTGTAAATGTTTCTGACGGTGTTGTAGTCACACTGTAAATGTTTCTGACGGTATTGTAGTCACACTGTGAATGTTTCTGACGGTGTTGTAGTCACACTGTGAATGTTTCTGACGGTCGGTGTTGTAGTCACACTGTAAATGTTTCTGACGGTGTTGTAGTCACACTGTGAATGTTTCTGACGGTCGGTGTTGTAGTCACACTGTAAATGTTTCTGACGGTATTGTAGTCACACTGTGAATGTTTCTGACGGTGTTGTAGTCACACTGTAAATGTTTCTGACGGTGTAGTAGTCACGCTGTGAATGTTTCTGACGGTGTTGTAGTCACACTGTGAATGTTTCTGACGGTCGGTGTTGTAGTCACACTGTAAATGTTTCTGACGGTGTTGTAGTCACACAGTGAATGTTTCTGACGGTGTTGTAGTCACACTGAAAATGTTTCTGACGGTATTGTAGTCACACTGTGAATGTTTCTGACGGTGTTGTAGTCACACTGTAAATGTTTCTGACGGTATTGTAGTCACACTGTGAATGTTTCTGACGGTGTTGTAGTCACACTGTGAATGTTTCTGACGGTATTGTAGTCACACTGTAAATGTTTCTGACGGTGTTGTAGTCACACTGTGAATGTTTCTGACGGTCGGTGTTGTAGTCACACTGTAAATGTTTCTGACGGTGTTGTAGTCACACTGTGAATGTTTCTGACGGTCGGTGTTGTAGTCACACTGTGAATGTTTCTGATGGTGTTGTAGTCACACTGTGAATGTTTCTGATGGTGTTGTAGTCACACTGTGAATGTTTCTGACGGTCGGTGTTGTAGTCACACTGTAAATGTTTCTGACGGTGTTGTAGTCACACTGTAAATGTTTCTGACGGTGTTGTAGTCACACTGTGAATGTTTCTGACGGTCGGTGTTGTAGTCACACTGTAAATGTTTCTGACGGTATTGTAGTCACACTGTGAATGTTTCTGACGGTGTTGTAGTCACACTGTAAATGTTTCTGACGGTGTTGTAGTCACACTGTAAATGTTTCTGACGGTGTTGTAGTCACACTGTAAATGTTTCTGACGGTATTGTAGTCACACTGTGAATGTTTCTGACGGTGTTGTAGTCACACTGTAAATGTTTCTGACGGTGTTGTAGTCACACTGTGAATGTTTCTGACGGTGTTGTAGTCACACTGTGAATGTTTCTGACGGTGTTGTAGTCACACTGTAAATGTTTCTGACGGTATTGTAGTCACACTGTGAATGTTTCTGACGGTGTTGTAGTCACACTGTGAATGTTTCTGATGGTGTTGTAGTCACACTGTGAATGTTTCTGACGGTGTTGTAGTCACACTGTGAATGTTTCTGACGGTCGGTGTTGTAGTCACACAGTGAATGTTTCTGACGGTGTGGTAGTCACACTGTGAATGTTTCTGACGGTGTTGTAGTCACACTGTGAATGTTTCTGACGGTCGGTGTTGTAGCCACTTATGTTATGAATGTTTCGGACGGTGTTGTAGTCACTTACGTTGTGAATGTTTCTGACGGTCGGTGTTGTAGTCACTTATGCTGTGAATGTTTCTGACGGTCGGTGTTGTAGTCACTTATGCTGTGAATGTTTCTGACGGTCGGTGTTGTAGTCACTTACGTTGTAGAGGTCGGTGGCCAGGTTGTGGCTGATCTGCTGGAGCTGTGGCAGACCATCGGCTCGGTGCTGCTCCGCCTGTTGCTCGGTTTCCTGTTTGACGTGACACTGAGAGGAGCTCTGCACACACTGATCTGTCGGCCTCTCGTTCTTTACCAGCTGCGAGTTCACTGTGTTCACCTGCTGCTCCATCGGCCTCTGTTGCTGCAAAGAAAAGCACCATAGTCACTTTTTCAGCTGAACTGCACAGGAGAATGTAATTTATTGATCTTTTCATCCATCAATTGACCTACCGATCCAAAGTGCTGCTGCATGTGCTGGTTGTGTGAGTTGCGTAGGTTCTGCATGTGAAGCTGCTGCTGCTGCTGCTGAGCGTTAGTCCGCGGCTGCTGGAGGTGGTGCAGCTGTTGGTGGTGCTGGTTCATTTGAGAGGGTTGCTGACCCGGCTGGGAGCCCTGCAGACCGGGGAGAGGTTGGTGGGACTGGCTGAGCGGATACGGAGGAAGCCTCTGGTCCAGAGGCAGTTTGCTGGTGTCCAAAGGGACGCCCTGGAGGGGGAGGGGGTCGGATGTATCATCTCACAGCATATGTATATATTTATCAATATATTGCCCAACTGGACGTTAACAGTGCCGATTTGATCGCACCACAATTAAAAGTTGTCTTTGCAGCAGTTTTGAAACTGGTTTTATGAAAGAACCACAAAATACCAGACATTGAAATTGAGCTCTCTTAGTCTCCTTGTAAAGTTAATAATAGCACTCTTAGTAGTAGCAATATATTTATTATTCTTCCTTAAATATTTTATTCTCTGTTGGAGATAAGGATTACAGATTAAGAATAATCATCTTGACTGTGGATCAGCATTTGACTGAGCTTTGAAACAATCAAACATTTAAACTTTTTGCAAGCAATACAGTTCAAGTCAGGTGAATAAACATAGTGTGAACATTTTATGTAAAATATTTAAACATTAAAAACTCTGAGACTCTGTGCTTGGTGCAACAATATCACAGCATCATGTTTCCTTATTTATTATTATCATCTTAACTTCTCTGAAGTGTTGACGATGATCTAAAATGATTCTACAGATTATTTCTATTCCTCATCGATGAAGAAACACAGATCAGATACCTGTGTGATGGAGGACAGGGTGGGGGAGATGGTGGGGGAGAACTGTTTGTTGTGATGCCTCCGTGACTCCCCCCCCATGGGCAGGATGAGCGGGGAGAGCTGCGCCCGTCTCCGTGGCGAGGTGTTGATTGGCGGCTGGTTCTGTCCGCTGAGCAGCGGTGAGTAGGAGGAGCCAGAGCTGTAGGCGGGGTTACCGCTGGACACCGACTGCAGGGAGGAGTTACTGAGGGAGGAGTGCAGCGATTGGCTGCTGAGGGAGGATGGCAGGGAGGGGGAGGAGCTGAGAGACGACTGCAGCGAGGGGTTGCTGAGCGACGAGTGCAAGGAGGCGGAGCTTAAAGAGTTGGAGAAGGAGTGGCTGCTCAGCGATGACTGGATGTTGGGGTTGCTTAGTGATGACTGCAGGGAGGGGTTACTGAGTGTGCTCTGTAGAGACGCAAGGAGACCTGAGGGGGACAAAGAAACACCTGTGAACACAAAGGTCCTCTCAGAAAAAGAAACATGAGACCTGGTTTAGGACCAGAACCAGGAACAAGACCCATGCTGCTCCAGCTTGGGTTTTCAACATCTTATCTTTCCTTGGTAAGATGTTTTTACATTACTCTTAGGTATTCAAACTTCAAGCTATCAACTTGAGTGTTTCAGGTTCCCCTTGAGGCTCCAGGTGACACGTCAGCACGAGGATCCAGACTCCGGTTAAGAGAGTCGGGCTGCAGCTCACGTTGAGGCGACAGCAGCTTCCTGTCACCTCACTAGCGATGAAACATTTTCCGACTGCACTTCCGCCCACAAAAACCCTCCCTTTTCTCTGTAAAGGCTAAACTTAGAGATGTACATCCCCCGTGGTTTCATCTCTTCCCCTCTCACCCACAGACTTCCTCTGCTAACCTTCACATTAGTCACTTAGCTGAGACCTTGATCCAGATCTCACGTCTCTACAAACCGAACCATGACATTGACAGCTTCTCCATGGAGGTCCCGCTTCATATCTGACGTGACCTTAACATAAGAGTGAAGAGCTAAACTAAACCCGGTCAGCCAACTGAGACTGAATTCTTTTATTGTTTATTTAATCCTCCGATCAGAACCTTCATCAGTCCAGAGATCTTAAAGTGGCCCTGTGTGTACCTGGTGTGTGGTGGTGGAAGCTGCCGTTGCCTCCCTGTGAGTTGGCGGCATTGATGCCCAGCTGAGTGAGGGTGGAGGCCAGGTTCCCCGTGCTGCCCCCCCCGCTCAGAGAGGAGGATCCTGGGTAGCCGGGCTCGTCCTGATCCAGTGGCGTGGGCAGCGGGGAGGGGAAGTGGAGGCTGGACAGATCCGGAAGAGAGCCGCCGGTACTGAGGCCCGACGGGACGCCGTGAGTCGGAGTGGACGGCTGCTCCGGAGACGTAAAGATACTGAAGGGAAGACAGCGGGTTAACATCTGATATACTGTAATTCAGTTCCATAGTCAAATGTAATGAATGTTTTCATACAGTACTATAACCCTAACCCTTCACACATAATACTGCAGTTCACTTATCCACAAACATCTGATCCCACTGTGTCCTCTTCATATTATCATAATATATAATAATAAGATAACTTTCGTTGACATTATGCGTTGTGTGATGTGCTGTATGAAAGGAACATGTAATATCAGGTGAGGGTGTAACACCGGTGTTACCGATAGAACTGGAAACTTTACAACAACAGGTGAACAAAGAGACTCTCGTAATGGAAGAGTCCGTCGACTCACTTGATGCCGGGGACTTCACAGGACTTTGGTCGGGACGACAACAGAGGCAGCTGGAGAGAAAACAAAAGTGTGTTTTTATCTTTTATTTACCTTTTCAAAACCTGAAACAGATTTCAAAATGAGAGCGGTTACGTCTGATAGCGTTATCAAACATAACATTATCATTTACAAAACTCTTTACACAACACATTTCACATTTTGAGGAAAAAAAAACATTGTGTCATTTATTTTTTTATATTTTAGTTTGAGTAGCTTTTTGCATAACAAATGTGCCAAAGAATGTGTACAGACAATATTAATGAAAGAGATTAAAGAATAACACAAATACCTTCTTGGTGTCCCAGGCTTTGAGCAGCTTCCCCTCATCCAACACATTCTCTTCAATGGGGGGCACCGGGTACGGAAACACTGAGGGGACAAACATCATCACATCAGAAGAAGAAGAAGAAGAAGAAGCTTATACATGTCAGAAGAAGAAGAAGAAGCTTATAGATGTCAGAAGAAGAAGAAGAAGAAGAAGAAGAAGCTTCTAGATGTCAGAAGAAGAAGAAGAAGCTTATAGATGTCAGAAGAAGAAGAAGAAGCTTATAGATGTCAGAAGAAGAAGAAGAAGAAGAAGAAGAAGCTTCTAGATGTCAGAAGAAGAAGAAGAAGAAGCTTCTAGATGTCAGAAGAAGAAGCTTATAGATGTCAGAAGAAGAAGAAGAAGCTTATAGATGTCAGAAGAAGAAGAAGAAGAAGAAGCTTATAGATGTCAGAAGAAGAATAAGCTTATAGATGTCAGAAGAAGAAGAAGAAGAAGCTTATAGATGTCAGAAGAAGAAGAAGAAGAAGCTTATAGATGTCAGAAGAAGAAGAAGAAGAAGAAGAAGAAGAAGAAGCTTATAGATGTCAGAAGAAGAAGAAGAAGCTTATGGATGTCAGAAGAAGGAGAAGAAGAAGCTTATAGATGTCAGAAGAAGAAGAGGAAGAAGAAGAAGCTTATAGATGTCAGAAGAAGAAGAATAAGCTTATAGATGTCAGAAGAAGAAGAAGAAGAAGCTTATAGATGTCAGAAGAAGAAGAAGAAGAAGAAGAAGCTTATAGATGTCAGAAGAAGAAGAGGAAGAAGAAGAAGCTTATAGATGTAAGAAGAAGAAGAAGAAGAAGAAGAAGAAGAAGAAGCTTATAGATGTCAGAAGAAGAAGAAGAAGAAGAAGCTTATAGATGTCAGAAGAAGAAGAAGCTTATAGATGTCAGAAGAAGAAGAAGAAGCTTCTAGATGTCAGAAGAGGAAGAAGAAGAAGAAGAAGAAGAAGAAGCGTATAGATGTCAGAAGAAGAAGAGGAAGAAGAAGAAGAAGAAGAAGAAGAAGCTTATAGATGTCATCAGAAGAAGAAGAAGAAGAAGAAGAAGAAGAAGAAGAAGAAGCTTATAGATGTCAGAAGAAGAAGAAGAAGAAGAAGAAGAAGAAGCTTATAGATGTCAGAAGAAGAAGAAGAGGCTCGTCCCTCGTCTTACATTATGTGTCGGTCACAGTCTGACGTACATGTTGAAAGGTGTTTCAGGAATGTAGCTGTGGTAAAGAGTGAAGTGGAGCTTTGACCTCGGACCATGACATGTATGACTTTCTTCTGATCTGTGATTGTAGAAGTTAACGAGGAAGAGTGTTGCTCCATATTCTAGTAAAAAGGCCGAGTCCTCTCACAAAGCTCAGTGTGGTTTCACTTTTGAGAGGAAATGATCTCATGTTGCAAATCAAAGGTTTGTTGCCAAATAATATGTGAAAGTTACAAGAACTACTTGTTTATACAGATATTCATACTTCTAACTTAAAAGTCCCTTCTCCTCAAACATTGAAAATAATCAGCAGATGAATCATGAGTTTAGATCTTTGATGAATACTGAGTCTGCACACGTTTCATTTATCAGTTTGATGTACAATCAAAGGCTCTGAATTCTTTCTGAACATTATTTGAGTCCATACATGTTTTATCAAAACTAACAAACGAAGCTGTGAATAAACTCGCGAGTGTTCATAAGTTCATGAGTTCAGATCTTTGAAAGTTAAACTGCCTGAAAGCTGACAGTGGATTGTGAAAGTGTTTTTATAAAACTCACTTCTTCTGCCCTCTCCATCACTCTGACCTGCTGGATCACACACACACACACACACACACACACACACACACACACACACAGACACACACACACACACACACACACACACACACACACACACACACAGACACACACACAGACACACACACACACACACACACACACACACACAGACACACACACAGACAGACACACACACACACACACACACACACACAGACACACACACACACACACACACACACACAGACACACACACAGACACACACACACACACACACAGACACACACACACACACACACACACACACACACACACACACACACACACACACACACACACACACACAGAGACAGTTAGACTTCTTTTTAGAATTAACTAGACGATCTGTCAGAAAACACAGAAGAAGAAGTAAAGAAACATGACAGAATGTGTTTGTTCCTTCATGTTTCATGCTGGTCCACAGGATGTTGATGGAACTGGTTTCACACACATCTGTGTAACATTCTACATTTACATAATGAAAGGAGCAGCACAGTGTTGCTCTGTAGGGTAGGGTAATGTAGGGTGACGGTTAGGAGAAGAGGAGCATTGATCATCAGACATCTGAACCAAGTTCATCTTCAGTTTGAGTGTCTCTCTCTCTGACCAACATGTATGAGCAACATGTAGATGTTGTTGTTTGTGAGTGCTGCCTCACCGCTGCGTCTGCTGCTCTGGGGGATGAGACAGGGGCTTAGGGTTAACCCTCCTGTGGTGAAGGGGTCTCCTGTGGGAGGGTTCATCACGCTGGTGTGGAGGGCCGAGTCAGAGTTTGTCCTGAGAGGAAAGAAAAACTCACTGTTAAGGGATGCGAGGAGAGAGAGGAGGAAAGTAAGGAAGTAAAGAAACAGTTCACCTGCTTCTCTTCCTCATTGTGAGCATCTAATGTGGCACACTGACAATAGAGTGTATTATCTAGCTTGTTTTATATATATATATATATATACACACATACACACACACATACATAGAGTGTTTCTGTTACTAATAAGGTGATTGATGGGTGATCTGGTGGCCGGGCTTTGGCACATTGGGCTCGAAAACCACAATGTCGGCCTATCACCTCTCTGGTGGGGAAGGAACCAGAACTAGATATAGTTCACCTCCACGCATGGTTCTGGAACTGATCTGAACCCAACTGGTGTTTTTTTGTTGGACTTCTGTGCTGCTCATGGATTGGTCATAACCAACACCTTGTTGGAGCAAAGGGCGGTTCATAAGTAAACTTGGTACCAAAACACCCTAGACAAAGATCTATAGTGGACTTTGTAGTCGTATCTTCAGATGTCTTGGACACTCAGGTGAAGAAGGAAGCAGAGCTGCTAACTGATCACCACCTGGTGGTGAGTCAAGTCTCTTAATTGTCATTTCCTCGCTCCTCGCTTGAACCGGAAGTTGTTCTGCTCCGCCATATTGACGGCCGTCCCAAAGCTCTTATTTAGCTCGGAGGAGCAAGGATCGAGGAGAGAGGAGTGAGGAGAAAGGAGTGAGGAGAGAGGACAGAAGAGGGATCTCTGAGGAGCCATGAGCGAGGACCCACGAGAACAGGCTTCCAGGAAGTGTTTTGACGGCGGACACGCCCCCTCTTTGTTCATCAGTGATGTGATTGGACGCTGCAGCTGATCGGACTGATACGATTTTTTTCAACATGAAACAGTGAAGACAGATCAGATTAAACTCTAGTTTATATTTTATATGTTTTATGATTCAGTATCTGGTTTAAATATATGTTCATAGATAGAACAAAAGGATCACAAACTACTTTCTTCATTTGTTAGAAAGATTTGTCTTTTCATGATCTGATATTTCATTTATGGATATAGATACAATTAAAGTCAGAGAGACCTGAGAGACTAAACACTTTATATATATATATATATATATATATATATATATATACATATATATATACATATGTATATATATATATATATATATATACATATATATAGATATATATATATATATACATATGTATATACAGATATATATATACATATGTATATATATATCTATATATATGTATATATATACATATGTATATATATATATATATATATATATATATATATATAGATATATGTATATGTATATATATATATAGATATATATGATATATATATATATATGTATATCTATAGATATATATACATATGTATATATATATAGATATATATATATATATATACATATATATATACATATGTATATATATATAGATATATATATACATATATATATACACGTGTATATATATATATATATATATATATAGATATATATATATATATATATGTATATATATATGTATATATATATATATATATATATATATATATATATATATATATATATAGAGCTGGAGAGACAGACTACAGAGAGAAAACACCTCTAGTGATGATTACTGTGTGTCTTTATAAGTTTTTAGTATTATTAGTTACTATTATTAAGTACAGTGATCATGTGAACAGACACAAACTTATCAAAGTCTCTCCAGCTGTTAAAGCCGACTGACAGCTGATCCAGCTGTGATCAGATGTGATCAGCTGTGATCAGCGGCCGCCGTCATCAGAAACAGACGTCTCTTCACGTGACGCTTCAGAGGAAAGGACGTCTCGTGTCTCTTAGAACATATTTCCTCGTTCCTCTCTCCTCGCATGGTTTCCTCCATGCATCCCTGGTGGGAGGGACTAAGACGTAAAGAAAGGACCCAAGTGAGGGAACCGGGGATGCAATTAAGAGACTTGGGATGTACCCCTGGCAGGACCAAGCATGTGATGAGGGTGAACTGGGAACATCTGGCTGAAACCCCTGTCTAAGAGGTCCTCAACTCAGACCTCTGGAAGAATTCTATTTGATGCAGCTCGAGGGAGGTTGAGGACATGGAGTCAGTCTGAGCCATGTTCAGAGCCTCTGCTAGGAGCTGTGGTCAGAAGGTCATCGGTGCCTTTCAAGGCTTTAACCTAAGAACCTGCTGGTGGAGACCAAACACACGTTTCCAGTGCGTGTTGGCTTTCACCAGGGTTTTCTCTTGTCACCAATCCTGATTGTGGTTTTCATGGACAGGATTTCAAGAGGGGAGGACAGTGTCCGGTTTGGGGACATCTTTTAGCAGATGAAGTGGTTCTATTGTCTCTTTCAGAAAGTGAACTTCAGCAGCACCGGGAGGGGGGGGGGGGGTTTGGAGCCAAATTTGAAGCGGTCGAGATGAGAGTCAGTACCACCAAGTCCTCTGGGCTGGGAGTGAGTCACTGCTCCAAGAGAGGGAGTTCAAGTATTTTGGGCACCGCCCTTTAGAGGTTTCCTGGGTTAAACCCAGAACACACGGGGTTCCCCAGGAGGAGCTGGAATACAGTGCTGGACAGCCAAGTCCCTTGTTTCTGTCGTCCATTTTATTTGAAGTCTTTGAATGTTTTTGTATTGTTTGATATTTGTGTTATGTGGTGTGATGACCTCTATCTCGACCCAGCTAGTTAGACCCTGTAACTGTATTTTGACGTGATTACATTACTAATAACTGACTTAAGTTTGTTCTGTTCTTTCTGGTTCCTTTGTAACTAAATGTGCTTATTTATTACTTTAACTTGTCTGCTCTCCTTTGAGTCGGGCTGTAACAGATAGAACATCTTAGTGGGATTATCCTGGCTAAATAAAGGTTAAATAAAAAATAAATGTGTGACATATCGCTTCCTACAGTCCTACAGTTTGTGCTTCGTTTGGTGGCATTTCTAATGTAATGATAATATGCATAATGATATTCATAACATATTCCTGCTCAGAGTCTGTGTCGCTCACGGATTAAATATCGACTGTAGAGTGACGCTCGGGTCTGAAGTTCAGTTACCATGGTGACACACTAATAACCAAACGTCAGAATTTGAGGAGTTGGGAGAGAGAAGGGTTTGGGTCCACCACTCTGGTCTTTACGGGAGTATTTACACAAGAGCTCAGGTGTGTGATTGAAAAGCTTCTCTCTGAATCAAGTCAGCCAAAGAAAGAAGAAATAAAATGCCTGATAGGACATACTTTGAGTTAGGACTTCCACTCTAAAAGGGGAGCTGGAGGATGGCCAGCAGAAGGAAGGGAAGGGGAGTAAAGAGGAGGAAGAGGAGGATTCACCTGTTGAGTGCAGTGCTGGGGAGACGAAACAACTGGCTTTTATCCCCGGGGAAGTTTCCAGACCAATTCCTTTTCATGATCGACAAGAACAAAAAGTTATTTCCTCCACCGAGCAAGAACATTGAAAAGAGGACAAAATGGGGAGAAGAAAAAGAAGAACGTGGGCTCGAAGAGCAAGCAAAGGAGGAAGATGAAGGAAGCGAGCAAAGGATAGAAGGAGGCTGGCGTGTTTCCTTGTGACTGTGTACCAGCTAAAGACTTATGATACCACTGATAGTGGTCACAATGTCCAAAGGAAAAAAGGACCTTTATTAAGTGTTGCAAACTA
This sequence comes from Cebidichthys violaceus, assembly GCF_023349555.1. Lineage (NCBI taxonomy): Eukaryota > Metazoa > Chordata > Actinopteri > Perciformes > Stichaeidae > Cebidichthys > Cebidichthys violaceus. The sequence continues at coordinate 37,466 of NW_027176333.1, read as the reverse complement.
GTGATTAATCTGTCAATTCAATTTAGTTTAGTTTGTATAAAAATATCATAAAACTGTGAAAGTAGTCCAATACAATGCCTTGTAAACAGATAGTTTACTGGGATATAAAAGAGTCCCGACCCAGAACACATTGAAGTTAGTCTTTATAAAGTGTACCTCTGTGCAAAGAGCAGCAGGCCTTTTAAGTTTGAACTGTATCTGAGGACATTTATTTTTTGTTTACCTCTCGTCTCACACAATGGTGGAACACATTGTTGGGTTTGGTCTTTTTACAATACTAAGATATTTATTCTTCAGCTGGCATGAACACCACAGAAGAGCTCAGACAAACTTCATCCTGCTGAGCTGCATTTACAAGAACTGGACCTCCAACCTGGCAGGATGACCGCCCGGTTACCACGAACCAGAACCAAACATATGAGCGATAACTCAAAGGCAAAGTGCAGGTGGGATGGCTCTATGACACTTTTACCAGAAATCTGATGTTTACAAAGATGGCTGTCGGTGGTTGGCGACCTGACAAAGTGACAGCTGGAGGAGCCGAACCCAAACAGTTTTTACTTATCAGACTTTAGGAAACGGTCTTGTGTGTGTTTTGAAGTGGACCTCTGGAACAATGAGTCTCTCTCAGAGGGTAAGAGTTGTCTTGTTAGAAGAAAAAACAGAAAGAATGCAGGCAGGCCAAAATGAGTTGACTGGAAACTGGTTGTACAAAACAGAAGAAAAGCCAAAAGGAACAAAAGGGACAGATTCCCAGAAAGGACAAAGACTCAGGTTTAAAGACGACGATAAAATAAATTCCTGTTAGTTGTCTAGAGGTTAGTGTTGCAGAGAAAAATTAACCGAAGAAGCAGCCTCAGTAGGATCCATGAAAACCTCTGTGAAGTCTCAGTGTCACCTCGTGATTCTGATTCAGTCAGACGTCAGAGGGACAGAGCAGTCTTTAGGTGGAGGTTCAACATGTTGCTCAAGGACACTCCAGCAGGAGGGGAGGGGTGAACTTCAGCTAAAGGACAGTCTTTCTACTAACAGCACCTCACTGTCAAAGTCCTGGTTTAGTTTGGTCTCTGCAACTTTCTAACACAAATGAGATCTTTAAAGTTTCTCTATTAAACATCCAGATCATCAATATGTGACCAATAACTATCGTCTATAAACATGTAGAGGAGTAAAGTCGACCTGATCAGAGAATTAAGTCTCTCTGTGTTTGTTATCAGAGCTCCACCTCTCATTGTTCACATAGCCGGCCGCGTGCCTTTTAGTGCATGTGAACGTTCCTGCACGTTACTGCATGGGAGCGTACCTTTAAGTGCACGTTATTGCATGGGAGCGTACTTTTACGTGCACGTTATTGCATGGGAGCGTACCATTAAGTGCACGTTATTGCATGGGAACGTACTTTTACGTGCACATTACTGCATGGGAGCGTACCTTTAAGTGCACGTTATTGCATGGGAGCGTACTTTTACGTGCACGTTATTGCATGGGAGCGTACCTTTACATGCACGTTACTGCATGGGAGCGTACCTTTAAGTGCACGTTACTGCATGGGAGCGTACCTTTACGTGCACGTTATTGCATGGGAGCGTACTTTTACGTTCACGTTACTGCATGGGAGCGTACCTTTAAGTGCACGTTACTGCATGGGAGCGTACCTTTACGTGCACGTTACTGCATGGGAGCGTACCTTTTAGTGCACGTTACTGCATGGGAGCGTACCTTTAAGTGCACGTTACTGCATGGGAGCGTACCTTTACGTGCACGTTACTGCATGGGAGCGTACCTTTTAGTGCACGTTACTGCATGGGAGCGTACCTTTACGTTCACGTTACTGCATGGGAGCGTACCTTTACGTGCACGTTATTGCATGGGAGCGTACCTTTAAGTGCACGTTACTGCATGGGAGCGTACCTTTACGTTCACGTTACTGCATGGGAGCGTACCTTTTAGTGCACGTTACTGCATGGGAGCGTACCTTTAAGTGCACGTTACTGCATGGGAGCGTACCTTTTAGTGCACGTTACTGCATGGGAGCGTACCTTTAAGTGCACGTTACTGCATGGGAGCGTACCTTTACGTGCACGTTACTGCATGGGAGCGTACCTTTACGTGCACATTAGTGCATGCGAGCGTGCCCCACTGTTTAGCTCATTGCTCTGCTCTCATAAGGAGGTTACAGCTGATGTTACTTATTAGCCCTGTTTCGTATTGACCACTTTTAAAGCGAACCTGGTTAAATAAAGATGATATCATATAAAAAACAGGGTTTCTGCAGATTCTAATAAAACAAATTTAAGACACAAATTAAGAATTTAAATTACCTGGACATTTATTTAATAATTATCGAAAAATGTCAGTGAATGAGTCTTAAGAATAATCCAATTTATAGGTCAACTTGCTTCCTGAGATCTCAACATGTTTCAGAAATGTGTTTCAGATGTTGGACATTAAATGTGAGGAGTCATTTTGGGAACTAACAAGTCTGCAATAAGACATCCTGTTATCTAATTCTTTGATTAGATATTTTCTTACGTAGATCACAATTTTCACACATAAATACAGAGAGGACGACTTCAGGTGAGTAAAAGAACACTGACGCTTCATTGAGTTTTGTAAGACCTGAAGATAAATGTGTTCTTACACTTCTGTCTTCATCTAATCGACTTGTGTTGTCTGAGGCATCACAAAGGCTTCAGAAAGGTTTTCAGAGCAGAGCAGACTCAAACAAGATGCTTTGGAAATAACAAACAGGCATCCCTGTGGACAGCCACGTCTCCACGGAGACAGACGGGTGGGGGGGAGACAGTACCTTCTCCAGCTGGGGTCAGGAGGCGGGGACAAGTAGGCGGAGTTATATGGCGAGCTGTCCACCTGAGGAAACCATTGGTTAAGGAAGACAAATGATCCTTTCTCATTCTACTTCAAGTTCCTACAAAAGTGTCTTTATGACCTCCAGAAGCTTCATTACAGAAGTGTAAAGTAAGCAGCAGAGAGTACTCTGGGTGTTGTACTCTGGGTGTTGTACTCTGGGGTGTTGTACTCCGGACGTTGTACGACGCTCTGAAGGCTGTGAACATCTCCTCACACAGAGTAAACTCTCTGTCTCAAGGTATCAAGTATCCTGATATCTTTTATTGCTCTGTCTATAGAGCTCCATTAGAACACATCAGTGAGCCTCAGTGCTGTTCCTTCATCACCATCAACACATCCACATTTTGACTCAATCACACGTACAAATACTCACTAGAGCACCAAATGTGGATTCAGCCATCACTGAAAATAGTAGTCACTACTTCCTCCTGTCTATTGATCAAAACTACAGAGATTACTGATGAAACTACGTATGTGTGTGTCCTTAGTAGGAACTAATGGGCTTAGAGCTGAGAGATACAGACAGGAAGACAGACAGGTTTGAGAGACGAACATGTTGGTTAAAAAAAGAAAAACATGAAATAACTTCAGCCTTAAACTTCTTGTCGGTTTTGATCCGACAGTAGACTAAAGGATACTTGTAGGTTTAGATCTGACAGTAGACTAAAGGATACTTGTCAGTTTAGATCTGACAGTAGACTAAAGGATACTTGTAGGTTTAGATCTGACAGTAGACTAAAGGATACTTGTAGGTTTAGATCTAACAGTAGACTAAAGGATACTTGTAGGTTTAGATCTAACAGCAGACCAAAGGATACTTGTAGGTTTAGATCTGACAGTAGACTAAAGGATACTTGTCGGTTTAGATCTGACAGTAGACTAAAGGATACTTGTAGGTTTAGATCTGACAGCAGACTAAAGGATACTTGTAGGTTTACATCTGACAGCAGACTAAAGGATACTTGTAGGTTTAGATCTGACAGTAGACTAAAGGATACTTGTCAGTTTACATCTGACAGTAGACTAAAGGATACTTGTAGGTTTAGATCTGACAGTAGACTAAAGGATACTTGTAGGTTTAGATCTGACAGTAGACTAAAGGATACTTGTAGGTTTAGATCTGACAGTAGACTAAAGGATACTTGTAGGTTTAGATCTGACAGTAGACTAAAGGATACTTGTCGGTTGCGGTACGGTCGGACTGGTGAGATGAACCGGCGGTCCCTCTGGACTCGCTCCACCAGACCATGATGCCGAGTGGACCGGTTGGACTCCAGAGTGGAGGGGAAGGAGCCCTAAATGAAAGAGAAACAGAGATCAAATTGGGATTTTGTTTTGATGTGTGCATTTATTCAACAATTCTAATGTCCCTCACTGCAATAAAAAACATCAATGTAGAGAAAGAGAGAAACAACAAACAACTCTCTTATCAGAGCTCCACTGGTTTTTAACAAATCTATTTCCAGGACATTTTAAGAGAACACCTGTTGGTTCTATTGCAAGTCCATCATAACACCATTTACTACGGCCGACTTTGATTTGATTCTTACAGTAATGAGCTGGGTTTGTACAGGTGTTTTCTTTCTATTTTAGAAAAGTTGTAAAACAGAACTGCTGCTCACACAACTTATATATTGTCCCTGAATGTAGCTCAGCGTTCATATGATGGATGGAGGGAGGGATGGATGGATGGATGGATGAATGGATAGATAGATGGATAGATAGATAGATGCTTTATTACAACCTACGTTTTCCTCCAGGACAACTCAATGTTGTCCAGGACCTTTAGGGTAGCTTTTTACTTTACAGGACCTTTTCATTGACTGTTTTTTTGTAAGTAAAATATCTGAAACGGGAGGAGGACCAGAGGAAAACCTGAAACACACTTCAAAGATGTCCGGCGGGCTCGTCTATGATTTAAAGGTTCGATAGCGACCTCTCACCACTTCCTCTATTCAGCTCAACCCCTTTTAATTACTTCATCAAAATGAAAAAAATATTTTTTAGAGTACTTCTCTACTCTACAAACAGACCAGCCAGATCTGAAGTGGTAACTAACTAGTACTGGGCGGTATGACTAAAAATGTATATCACGGTATTTTTTTTCCTTGTTAACGCATTAACACTAAAAATTATTTTATCGAGCGTTTAATTATTAAGCACATTTTTAACACAAGAACCAGCAGCTAGCGGTGAACAGCTGTTTGTGTGGCTCCTGCTTCCTTCACCTACATTCCCCTGGGTCCTAAGTCCCTCCATGTACAGCTTCTTATCACCCTCTATGTACAAACGTACATGTATAACTAATACCACACATAGTACACAGTACTCAACACGTACATGTATAACTAATACCACACATAGTACACGGTACTCAACACGTACATGTATAACTGATACCACACATAGTACACGGTACTCAACACGTACATGTATAACTAATACCACACATAGTACACGGTACTCAACACGTACATGTATAACTAATACCACACATAGTACACGGTACTCAACACGTACATGTATAACTAATACCACACATAGTACACGGTACTCAACACGTACATGTATAACTGATACCACACATAGTACACGGTACTCAACACGTACATGTATAACTAATACCACACATAGTACACGGTACTCAACACGTACATGTATAACTAATACCACACATAGTACACGGTACTCAACACGTACATGTATAACTAATACCACACATAGTACACGGTACTCAACACGTACATGTATAACTAATACCACACATAGTACACGGTACTCAACACGTACATGTATAACTAATATATACATAGTACACGGTACTCAACACGTACATGTATAACTAATATATACATAGTACACGGTACTCAACACGTACATGTATAACTAATACCACACATAGTACACTCTGATCAGCGTTACATATGTGTCTGACCAAAATACAAAATATGTTTTTGTAGAGTTTTTAAAGTTGTTTTGTTTGTAATATGTATAATAATCATCATTTAGTTATCACGGCTGATAATTTAACAAACATAAAAACATGATGTAGATATGTTTACAGTTTTCAAGATGTACATTTCAGATTGCATCTATGAACACATGAACATAACTCACGTGTTCTGCTGAGGTGATGTAAGTTGCTCATGTTATCACCAGCGGCATCATCAGTGGCTCCAAACTCACAAAACGTCAGATTTTTTAAAACCGAAACACTTCAAACAGACGCAGCTCCTCTGTTGATCACAGACTCTCCTGGTTCATCTCCGGTCTCTCTCTGTTCCCCCTGCGTCGCTCTGTTCTGTTCTTTAAGTAACGACGGAGCCTCTCCAAGCTGCTAGCAGACTGTTGGGCTAACGGCTAGCTACTGAGCTGTACCCAGCATGCCGTTCGGCAGTGAAATTTTATAAATGTATAATTATTCGTGTTACAAACTGTTGTGTGCCGTGGTGTTGCCCTGTTAAAGAGCGTTAGTTGTGGGTTGTTAATTGTTGTGTTATAAAGTTAGAACCATAACTTAGGGGTCCCTCTCACTACATAAGTATCTCCGACCACAGCTCTCACAAAGAACAATATATTTTGCTTCCTGTTGAAGAGTGACAGCAGTTGTTTCGGCTCTACCGGTATGACGGTGTATGAAAAATTCATATCATACGGGAAATTAAAACCGGTATACCGGTTGAACCGCCCAGCCCTAACCCTAACCAACCCTAACCCTCTTGAGGAACAAGTTGTAGACGTCAGAAACACAGAAAGTGTATAAAAACTACAGAAACACAGAACGGATGGTTTCAGTCACCTGGAAGTCTTGAGGGCTCCGGCCTATCTGGTTCACGTTGGGCAGCGAGCCGCCGTAGTAGAGACCCTGAGTCCTGGAGAGACGGAGCTTCTGGGCCTGAAGCTGAAGAGAAGAACAAGAACATGACGAGGAGAACACAACGACGACAACACAACGACGAGAACACAACGACGACAACACAACGACGACAACACAACGACGACAACACAACAACGACAACACAACGACGACAACACAACGACAACAACACTACGACAACAACACAACAACAAAAACACAACGACGGCAACGAGGGCAACGACAACACGACGACGACAATACAATGACGAGAACACGACGACGACAACACGACGACGAGAACAACGAGAACACAACGATGAGAACGCGACGACGAGAACGCGATGACAACACAACGACGGCAACAACAACACAACGACGACAACGAGACCACAACGACGACAACACTACGACAAGAACACAACGGCGACAACACGACGACAACAACACAACGGCGAGAACACGTCGACGACAACGCGACGACGACAACACAATGACAACAACACGACGTCGACAACACGACGACGACAACACGACGACGACAACACGACAACGAGAACACGACGACGAGAACACGACGACGAGAACACGACGACGAGAACACAACGTCAACACAACACAACACAACGACGACAACACAACAACAAAAACACGACAACGACGACACAACACAACGATGACAACACAACACAACGACAAAAACACAACGATGACGACAACACAACGACGAGAACACAATCAACTTCAACTTCGTGAAGCTCACACGCTCAGTCCGGCCTCACGACGGGCGTTAAATCTGCCGACAGTAGCTCATCACCATTACATTACATTACGGTCATTTAGCAGATGCTTTTATCCAAAGCAACTTATAATTCAGTATCTATCTACACGGGAGACATTTTTTAGGTTAAGTGTCTAGGTTAAGTGTCTTGCTCAAGGACACATTGACATGAGACTAGTAGAGCAGGAGCCGGGGATCGAACCGCTGACCCTCTGATTGAAAGGCAGCTCTGCTCTCCACTTCGCCACAGTCACCCCCTCATCATGGGGACAGGGCGCCGCAGAACTGGCTGTTTCAACAGAAGCACGGTGGCAAACCGCGGACGGCGCATTTCTGATTTCTTTCTCCGATGTCTCCATCTTTGTTTTGACCAACTTCCTCCCAATTAGGCTGACCTCACCAGAGAACAACTCAGCCCCATCTAGTGGACTGAAACAGCTATTATATTATTCTAGTACCAAAAAGTTTATACTTTATATAATAAAAGATCGATACCTGGCTTCTGTGTATCGATACTATATTGCCACGCAAAATATCGCGATACTATGCTGGATCGATTATACTCCACCACTAGTACTCTATTATCCACGGCAGTAATTTAATACCCCAAATCAGATTCTGATTATTAATAGAAAATATAATCAACAAAACTAACTGACCGTCTGTCTGGTACCAAACACACACACACACACACACACACACACACACACACACACACACACACACACACACACACACACACAGAGTAACTGACCGTCTGTCTGTCACCATGAAACCAAACTGAGACGTTTAAACCTGCTGGGAACGAGATTCACAATAAATAAAGCATAACAGAAAAAGTTAACTAGCCACAGCTTGATTCACAGACTGTGGAGGCTGCACACAACAACCCGTTAAACATGGAGCAACATATTCATCCTGCATACAAACAAACCAAGAAGAAGATCGGCTAACAGGAACAACTAAATGAGCTGTAATATAATAAACATCTCCTCGCTCTACGACCACAACGACCAACGGAAATAAACGTCCCCGTAGACGTCCGTCAACACAACGATGCGTTCAGGGGCGAATCGACACAGAGTTCTTGTTAACGAGGTAAGTTAAAGATAACTAACTTAACTAAGTTAGTTCTTGTTAAAGAGGTAAGTTAAAGATAACTAACTCAACTAAGTTAGTTATTGTTAAAGAGGTAAGTTAAAGATAACTAACTTAACTACGTTAGTTCTTGTTAACAAGGTAAGTTAACGATAACTAACTCAACTACGTTAGGTCTTGATAAAGAGGTAAGTTAAATAGGTAAGTTAACGATAACTTAACTACATTAGTTCTTGTTAACTAGGTAAGTTAAAGATAACTAACTTAACTAAGTTAGTTATTGTTAAAGAGGTAAGTTAACGATAACTAACTCAACTACGTTACCCTGAGAGAAGTGATGGGCTTTCAGAGCTTCAGACTCTTTAATATGAGTCTCACTTGATGGCCGAATCTCTCAGAACATCATTATTAGTTAAACGTGTTAGATTATGTTGTTCTTGTTAAATAGATCTGTAGAAATCATCCTGTAAAGAAGTAACACACTAAACTCCTCGATGTTTGAACGGAGTTCGGCGGGACGTGACAGCGACGTTCACGTAAACAACGTAAACAACGTAACATAGTAAACAACCGAGCCGTCGCAGCTAACGCGTGCTAACTTACGCTAACGACGTAACGGACAACAACACGTCGAACAGAAGCAGACACTTCTCCGAGTTACGTTGTTCTGCACTAACACAGTTAGTGAGCAGACAGACAGACAGAACCTGCAGACAGACAGACAGACAGAACCTGCAGACAGACACACATAGACAAACAGACAGACAGACAGACAGACAGCCCCCCCCCACAAGGCCTCTCTTCCTCCTGTCTCACCCTGGTGGAGGTGATGTCCATCATGACCTCCTGGAAGGCCGCCGTCTCCTCGGCCTGTCTCTGCGTGTGAAGCGCGATCTTCTCACTAAACTTCCGAGGGTTTGAAGACCCGGACCCGGAGCCCGAGGCGGGTCCTGGTCCACAGCCTCCTGTCGCAGACATCTTCACGGAGCGGACCGGACGACGTGACGTAGTGGAACGATTCACCAGAGAGACGAAGGAAAGAGAAGAGGTCTCACTCTGGAGTTTTTTCTGAGACCAGAACATTATATCAATACATTATATTATAATATCATATAATATATTATAATATTATATAATATAATATATTATAATATAATATGATATAATATTATATAATACAATACAATACAATATATTATAACATAATACAAGATAATATATTAAAATATAATATGATATAATATAATACAATATATTATAACATAATACAATATAAAATATTAAAATATAATATAATACAAGATAATATAATACAAGATAATATAATATATTATAATACAATATATTATAATATAATATA
>NW_027176333.1:10000-25000 GCF_023349555.1 Cebidichthys violaceus | reverse complement strand
CTGTTGGTCCCACACTACACCTGTAGTTTGGTCTTCTTGATCCGCTCTATTGCCGACAGGTGAAGCTGTGTGTCACCATTAATTGAGCCAAACACAATACTTTTAGTTTTAGAAATGTTCAGGGCTAGTTTGTTCACTTTCACTCAATCAGACACTCTCTCTAGATCCTGATTCAGAATTGTTACTGGTTCCTGTTTGTTTGAAGCAGTGCCATACTGTGTCGTGTCATCTGCATACATTACCATTTTGGCATTCTTAATTGACAAAGGGAGATCATTTGTGAAAATAGAAAAGAGTAAGGGGCCTAAGCAACTTCCCTGTGGAACCCCACAGCTAACGTATCTGCAGTCTGATGAACTACCGTCATAAAAGACTCTCTGATCTCTCAGAAAGATAACTGACCATCCAAGAGAGCCATGATGCTGAATCCTTAACTTTCAAGTTTAATAATCATAATATCATGGTCTATTACATCAAATGCAGCACTGAAGTCAAGCAAGACTGTGCCGACCATTTTCTTATTGTCCATCTACTACTACTATTAGTAATGAGTTTATTCCGAATAAAGTAATTCTGCATTTGTTTGAAAACGATTTTCTCCAATAATTTGCTCAAAATGGGGAGTATACTAATTGGACGGCTATTTGTACATGTGAAGGCTGATTTATTGTCCTTTGGTATTGGAATCACCTTCGCCACTTTCCAGACCTTTGGCCATACAACGTACATTAAGCATTTGTTGAAGATGTGACATATTGGAGTAGATACATGATCAGAAGCAAATTGCAACAGTGCACCATGTAGATGGTCTATACCAGCCAGTTTATCAGTAGGCAGAGACAACAACATTCTCTCAATGTCAGGGGAAGTAACCTGCATAAAATCAAATTGGCAGTTTTTATCCTTCATCATATAATTCTCAATTAGTGTGCATGAGGAGGAGCCATCAGTGGGTATCAAGTTCTTTCTGAGATTATCAACTTTACTCATGAAGTAATTATTGAAGTAAATGGCAATCTCTACTGGTTTGGTTGGGAAAGTACCATTATTTATGATGTTAGGCATTGCTTGATGTGAGGACCTACCCATTATATCATTCATAATTTTCCAAAGTTTTTGTCCATCATTCTTTGAGTCGTTTATTTTACTCTGGTAATACTCTCTCCTTTTCCCTCTGTTCAGTTTAGTTACATGATTTCTTAATTTACTGTACATTTTCCTATCAGACAGTAAGCCAGATGTTTCAGACGCTTTTTTGGCCTCATTTCATTGCACCATGAGTGTTTTTAAATCTCTACTGACCCATGGGGCACATTTTGCCTTTACCGTTTGTTTTTTTCAATGGTGCATGTTTATCAGCAATTTCCATAAATAATTTCATGAATATACTGAGTGCCAAATCTGGGTCCTTCTCTTGACACACTATTGACCGGTTTGCATTCTTTACATCTTCCATGAAAGATTCTTCTTGGAAGTGCTTGTATGACCTTTTGTGTGTAATCCTACAGGCTGCTCTCGGGACTTTAGTTTTCCTTTTAAGTGCTATTAAATTGTGATTGCTGAAACCAAGAACTACTGATACTGCTTTAGAGCAGTGTTCAGGGGTATTTGTGAAGAAGTGATCAATACATTTCAATGATCTTAGCCTATTCTTATTTGTACTAGTTCTTGTAGGTAGTGTCATCGTTTGTGTTAGGTTGCAAGCACTGGCTACTGCAAGAAGCTTCTTCTTTAACGGACAGGTAGATAACCAATCAATATTTAAATCACCAACAAAAAACGCTTCTCGGTTTTCATCACTAGATTTATCCAACATTTCACAAATTGAGTCTAAGCATGACATATCCGCACTAGGCGGCCTATAGCAGCAACCCACAAGTATAGGTTTAGTTTGTGGCAGGTGAACTTGTAACCACAGTGCCTCAATGTAACACATCATTAAATCACCTCGTACATTTACTGCAATGTTATTCTGGACATAAAAAGCCACGCATCCCCCACATCTACTCCGGTCTTTCCTGAACCGTGTATATCCATCAACCGCTAGTTCTGTGTTTTCAAATGAGGGTCCAAGATGTCCAATTTGAAACAAAATGAAATAAATAAATAAAAATAAAACATTGAAGAATACTAATTTTTGTTAAGTTTGAGTGCAACATGAGGAATGTTGATGCTCTCGTCCTTTGATCAATACTGAAATAAAGAAACAGACGGTGAGATAGTTTACACTGAAGTGAACTGTGAGGAAACAACTTGGTCTGTGTTTACTTCCTGTCAGGTGATGTCATTCAGATACACAATAATGTTTACATTACTGTGAAATGATCTACAACTTTGAAACGTTTTCAAGAAGATGAGAATATCTCCATTGTCTGGGGAGAGAGTAGACCTTTCTGTGGTGACTGAGATATTACTACTGGGCCTCTAGCTTCACTCTGCTGCTTCTGTCAGCACCTGCACCAGAGGGGGCGTGTCTACAGCGCCTGTCTGTGTGACTCTCTCAGAGGGGGCGTGTCTACAGCTCCTCCGTGATGAAGTGAGCAGTCAGTCTTTTCCTTTTCATCGAGGAATGATCTTCATACTGAAGTGGTGTGTGAAGGGATTTCGTAGTGTGGCTCAAGACTTTAACCAGATTTTGAAATCCTTTGTTTTCCTCAACGGAGAATGTCTTCATGTCTGCAGCAATAAAGGCCCCAATGCTGTAACAGTTTTAGCCGGTCTGATTCTGCCACAAACGGTTTCTTAAATGCCGCGATGATACCTTGTTGTTGTGGCTTGGCCACCGTTGCTGACAGACTGGAAGGTGTCTCTTCATATGTGTGGACATGTCGATGTATTATCGTTGTCGTATGTTTTTCTCTTACATCTACATACGGTCTTCTGAAGTTCCTCCTCTCACCATGAGTTTCACCGTTAAATGCTTCTAAGCTGCTCCGTTCACGTGAACACACTACTGCTTTATATCTGTTCACTGACATATTCACTTTAAATTGATATTCGGGCACTTGTCACTTGAAAAGGAACAGCAGCAGTAACACTTTATTACACTGTTTGATGATTAAACTGTAAAAAAAAAATGTTAATCCACGGTTCACAAGTGTGCCGGACCGTGAGGTGTGATCCGAACCGATCACGGATCAATCTGTGATCCGTTACACCACCAATATATGTGTGTGTGTGTGTGTGTGTGTGTGTGTGTGTGTGTGTGTGTGTGTGTATATATATAGATAGATATATATATATATACATAGATAGATATATAGATATTGTTTGTGGTGGTCTGGTGTGTTCCAGGTCATGGACCCAGAGAGCGGTGACGGTGGGGTAGCGGCAGACAGCTGGCAGCTCGATGCTTCTTTCTCCGGATCCGACCTTGTATTCAGTGGGTCAGAGAATTCACTGCAGGTTTGGGGGGTCGTGGACCCGGACCAGGTGAGTCTCCAGCATCAGTGTCCAGCGGCCTCATTGGTAATACGAGGTCACTGAGTCGACCCTCTTGATTCTCTCTCAGACGATGAATGACAGCGAGTCAGAGGATGTCCTTCAGGCCGTCGACCCAAACGAGGTGTTTCCCAGCGGACCTCCTCCAGGGTCCTGGTCTGAGAGCAACAACAGTGTCTCTGAGGACCCTCTGAGGACGCCCACCGTCTATCAGGTGGTCTATGATATCAGCAGCCTGAAGAATGAACCAGGACAAGAGAACGTTGTCTCCATCGAGCTCGGTGGGTTTAGGTTTCTGGAGTTTAACTAAAAGAAATCAGTCGGTCCAATGTTGTTCTCAACAATCCTCAGAAGGTTGTTACATTTGTAGAGAAACTAACAAGGTTTTTATGCATCTTTTTAAGAGCTAATCTGTGATCCCAGTAAATGGAAAAGTTTTACATCGCGAATACTTGTAAACAAAAACATTATTCCATCTATTAAACTAATCAAGACAATCACTGATGAAAAGAGTTCTTAGTGGAAACTTTAAACTAATTGTATCATGTAGATCAATAAGTTCTTCATGAAATCAGAGTAACTGTGTCTTTTAAAGGAGATTTAAGTGGCACAAGTACAGGTAGTACAGGTACAGATAGTACAGGTACAGGTACAGGTAATACAGGTACAGATAATACAGGTACAGATAGTACAGGTACAGGTACAGGTAATACAGGTACAGATAATACAGGTACAGATAGTACAGGTACAAGTAATACAGGTACAGGTAATACAGGTACAGATAATACAGGTACAGATAGTACAGGTACAGGTAATACAGGTACAGATAATACAGGTACAGATAGTACAGGTACAGATAATACAGGTACAGATAGTACAGGTACAGGTAATACAGGTACAGGTAATACAGGTACAGATAATACAGGTACAGGTAATACAGGTACAGGTAATACAGGTACAGATAGTACAGGTACAGATAGTACAGGTACAGGTAATACAGGTACAGATAGTACAGGTACAGGTAATACAGGTACATATAGTGCAGGTACAGATAGTACAGGTACAGGTAATACAGGTACATATAGTACAGGTACAGATGGTACAGGTACAGGTAATACAGGTACAGATAATACAGGTACAGATAGTACAGGTACAGATAGTACAGGTACAGATAATACAGGTACAGATAGTACAGGTACAGATAGTACAGGTACAGGTAATACAGGTACAGATAGTACAGGTACAGATAGTACAGGTACAGATGGTACAGGTAATACAGGTACAGATAGTACAGGTACAGATAGTACAGGTACAGGTAATACTGGTACAGGTAATACAGGTACAGATAGTACAGGTACAGATAGTACAGGTACAGGTAATGCAGGTACAGATAGTACAGGTACAGATGGTACAGGTAATACAGGTACAGGTAATACAGGTACAGATAGTACAGGTAATACAGGTACAGATAGTACAGGTACAGATGGTACAGGTAATACAGGTACAGGTAATACAGGTACAGATAGTACAGGTACAGGTAATAGAGGTAACAAGCATCACATAGCTGTCTGAGACACTTGTTCAGACACTTCATTCATCTTATAATTAATTCAGTTCATTTTAATTCAGGTGCTGATAAAGTGACAATGGTGTGATTAACAGGTCAATGCAAACAATAATTACCATATTAGTCTATATTATGTAATATTCATAGCCTGGTGTACTCTGTCACTTAACAAACCATTTGTCTCCTAATACTCTTGTATAGTTAATATTTTTATTCTGTTCTTATTTTGGTTAATATACTTCTTATTTTTTATACTTATCTGTATTTATTTCTGTCTTTGTCCCCGCTGGGATCACTTGAGGATTATCTTGTGTTATCTAAGTTCCAAACAGGGATGTGTTGATGGCAGTAACCGTGATGTCACTTCCTGTCCCGTACAGATGGGTGGAGCTCTCAGGTGGTGTTTTCAGACTCGTGCATCGTGAACCAGCTGCCTGTGGTTTCTGCAGCATGCCTCCAAGACCCTCCGAGTCCAGACGAGGATCTGGTGAGACTTTGGTTTTAACACCCTGGAGGACTGACTCTTCTTCTATTGACCGAGCATTTTCAGTAGTTGGCCTTAAACTGTAAAACAATCAGCCACTAAAAATACGATCTTTTCCCTCCAGTGATTCCTTTAATCTCCATCTAAAGACCCACCTCTTTCTTTTAGCCTCTCAATTATCATCGTTTAAGACATGCTTGGCTTTTATTTGTTTGTGATTTATTCAGTTGTTGGATTAAATATTTTATACTTTTACTAATTTCCTTATATTGTCTTCTTTATGTCTGTGTTTTTATTTCCTTTCTTTGTAAAGCACTTTAAATAGGCTTGACTTCTGTTGCAGCTGTTCCCAGATCTGCAGCTGACTGAGGAGGAACAGAAGCTGCTGACACAGGAAGGAGTTTCTCTTCCCAACAACCTTCCTCTCACCAAGGTCACACTGCTGAAAGACACTTCAGTTTCAATTCATTCATTTTGTACAGTACAAATCACAAATAGAGCTGCTTCATTCAGCTTCATACAGGTTTAGGGTTAGGGTTATAGAGCTGCTTCACACAGCTGTGATTCAGTTTATAGAGCTGCTTCATACAGCTGTGATTCAGGTTATAGAGCAGAATAGCTCCTAAGCGTCCAGAATGGACGCTTGCAGCTATTTGGTAATTTAATTTTTTCTTAACTTGCCAAACTTGTTTAGTTGTCTTTTCTATCAATATGATAATTGTGACTGTTATGTACCAAAACCCTTGTATGAGAAAACCTACTTTTTTTGGGGGGGGGGTTCTAGTGCTACTTCCCACCAACCAATCAGGAAGTCGTAGTGATGCAGGATAATTAGTCGTGAAATGACTGATGTTGATTGTTGATGAGTCTTTATTTTTAGGCTGAGGAAAGAATCCTGAAAAGAGTTCGGAGAAAAATCCGCAACAAGCAGTCGGCTCAGGACAGCCGGAGGAGGAGGAAGGAGTACATCGACGGGCTGGAAAGCAGGTCTCACATTAGACCATTAATCAATTAGGCATCATATAGAAAATCTATCCCAAACTATTTTGATAGTCACTGTGTCATAATCAGATAGTGAATATTGAGAAAATGTGTGTGTGTGTGTGTGTGTGTGTGTGTGTGTGTCTGTGTGTGTCTGTGTGTGTTAACAGGGCAGTATCTTGCTCAACACAGAACAAGGAGCTTCAGAGGACAGTGGAGCAGCTGGAAAAACGCAACATGTACGACCACATTTATTATTGATTATTGACTGTTTACTGATCGATGAATGAATCTGATGAGTCACATTCATGAAAGGATTCATGACGAGTCTTTTTTTGAGCCCCTCTGTGCTGCGTCAGTGTTTGTAGACAGACCCATCGAACGTGTTTACAGCAGCAGAGGGCTCTGTCTTCTTCTTCTTCTTTCTGTTGACCTCTCTGATGTCATTTTAAATCTCCTCTTGTCTACAATGATGATAATGAGTTTAACATTGATCAGCACTAATCTCTCTGCAGTATCGTGTCAGAGTGATGCTGATAGTTTGGATTTTATGACTATTTACGTTTTACAAATGTCCAGATTGTATTGAGCTGTGAAACTTGATCATCTCATTTAGTTCTGGAAGATTAGTTGAGTTAAATTCAGATTTGAGATTTGTGGTATTTATCTGTCGGGGTAATTTGTGATGTAAAAGCAAAGAGGAAAAACTAGATGAAGTCAAGTTAGTTTCACTCTGAAAAAGACGTTTCCTGTTTGATTTGACATTTCTGAGGTCAGATTACTGTGTTTATTACTCAGATTACTGCTAAAAGTAATGAGATGATTAAAGTGTGTTCTTTCTGTTCAGGTCTCTGCTGACTCAGCTAGGACGGCTTCAGTCTCTGATCAAACAGACGGTCAGTAAAGGAGCTCAGACCAGCACCTGCTTACTGGTAGGAAACCACAGTGTGAGTGCGTGTATAGGTGTGTGTGTGTGTGTGTGTGTGTGTGTGTGTGTGTGTGTGTGTGTGTGTGTGTGTGTGTGTGTGTGTGTGTGTGTGTGTGTCTGCTCATGGTTCGGTGTCATTAAGATGTTATTGATTGTGGTTCAAGTTCTAATTTTTTGGTTAAAATAGTCAAATGTTACGTGTGTCATGAGTCAGGACGTGTGTCATATGTGTCGTGACACGTGTCTTGATGCTTGTCGTGACGTGTGTCATATGTAGGGTTGGGTACCGAAAACTGGTGCCTACCGGACCAAAAAGCAACGCAGATTTCGGTGCTTCCTTTCGGTGCCGAGACAAATATGCTCATATTTCTGCAAAAGAATTGCTGAAGTTTATTTATATTTAAGTATACTGTAAACTGTTGTTAACAGTTAATATATTGTTCATAGTTTGAAGTTAAAAAGTTTGAAGCTGTAGTTTGAAGCCAAGTGTTTTGTATTTATTTATATTTATAGTATACTTCAAACAGTTAATATATTGTTCAATTTGAAGAAAACAAATTGCCGTGGCAATAAAAAAAAGCCTTTCTTTAATGTCGTCAATCGTCGTTTTGTGTGTTTGTTTTTTTAAAGTATCGGTTCAGGCACCGTTTAGCACCGGTATCATTTTAAAAGTATCGTCTTAGCACCGGTATCGGAAAAAAAACAAACGACACCCATCCCTAGTCATATGTGTTGTTCGTGTCGCGACGCGTGTCATGTGTGTTGTGTGTCATGACGCGGCGTGATGCGTGTCGTGACACTTGTAATGACGTGTGTCATATGTGTTGCGTGTCATATGTGTTGCGTGTCATATGTGTCGCGTGTCATATGTGTCGCGTGTCATGTGTCGCGTGTCATGTGTGTCGCGTGTCATGTGTGTCGCGTGTCATGTGTGTCGCGTGTCACATGTGACGTGTCGTGATGCCTGTTGTGATGCGTGTCATATGTGTCGCATGCTGTGAAATTCAAAAAAGTGAATTCATAATTTCTCATTTCTTATAAATCTTGAGCCAGTTCCAACTGTAAATACACAATAGTTCATGTCCGTATTTTAAAGAGCTAAAGTGTGTGTGTGTGTGTGTGTGTGTGTGTGTGTGTGTGTGTGTGTGTGTTGTCCGTGTGGGTGTGTGTGTGTGTGTCCTCAGCTCATCCTTGTCTCTCTGGGTCTGATCATCTTGCCGAGTTTCAGTCCGTTCAGCCGAAACTCGTCTCCAGACGATGACTACAGACCCTCAGGAGGTCAGTAACTTTCTGTTTAGATTGTATTTCATTTGAGTCAGAGATGGTTGTTTTAATTAAAAAATATATAAAAACATGGATTTGTCTCGTTGACTTTAAATTAGAGGATTTTATTAACTCTCAATCAAAAGAGTATAAGGCCAAAATATAATCAAATAAGGAAGTAAAACTGTTCATGTTCCATTTTTGATTCATTGAATTTGTTTTTTATTTCTCCTCACTGTGCAATTTATTCTTATTAACCGTTTGTGTAAATGGTTTCAAAAATACAGGAAAATATTATTATAATAAATGCTTATTCACCTTTTCACTTGTTTATAATTTAACAATAATAATAAAACCTACAAACCTTCATTTGAAGTGTTGTGATTCATTTATTATAACATTATATTATAACAGATAAAATACTGTAAGAGCTTAAAGTACTGCGTACCAGTACTCACCGGTACGCAGTAGTACACAGTAGAACACACCAACCGTAAAAACACGAAAACAATATCGACATCATCTGGAAGACTGATGAGAGGACGCTACAATTCATAGATACAATATTCACCTTCTTTTTGTGAAATAATT
Source organism: Cebidichthys violaceus (assembly GCF_023349555.1). Classification (NCBI taxonomy): domain Eukaryota; kingdom Metazoa; phylum Chordata; class Actinopteri; order Perciformes; family Stichaeidae; genus Cebidichthys; species Cebidichthys violaceus. The sequence goes on along the minus strand of NW_027176333.1, from coordinate 15,745 downwards.
AGAAAGCAGTTAAATTTGTGAACAAATAAAATGAATGAAATATTATTTAAAAGGTGTGTGAATCTGCCCTTTTGATTTACAAAATGTGATTTTACATTTCCATAACAATCCTATGTTCAGATGAAGGCTGTGTGATATGTGTGTTATCTATAGGAATGACGATAGAATGATGTATAAATGCATAGTTGTAAGTAAAAAGCTGAAACTATATCTGCTCTTATCTTAAACTGATAAATTCATAAAGTGTCTCTTTATCCCGACTGATCCGCTGCTCCTAAAACCTGAATGAAATTATCAATATCAAATAAATAGGAAGGAGGAAGAGATTGTAAAGTTATGAATCGGTTGTTTTACTGATGTTTTTCTTCATTCCTTCAATTATTGTAAAGAAGATAAAAACGGCACAATTCAGACACCAAATGTTTTATTTACATCTGAAAGAAGAAGAATGAAATTAATCAAACTTCCATTTAGTTCACGAACCCACATTGTTACATAAACGTTTTCTACCGATCCAGAAACGATCATTATTGAACCGCTGGACTGTAAATATTGTTTATTTTATATCTATATATAGATATATATCTATATCGATACATAGATATATATCTATATATATATATATATATATATATATATATATATACATATATATATCAGTCAGTCAGTCAGTTTTTCTGTGGTCAAATGAAGAGGTTTAAACTGTGATTAGATCAGCTAATGTTTAAACAGTAACTCTAGATTAACCTTCTGTTTCTGAAGTCTGAAGAAGAGTTTGATAAAGTTCACTCCAGCTTGTTCTAGGCTGCTTTTATTGTGAAACTCTTGACACAGGAAGTTGTTCCTGTTTAAATCTAAGCTTCCTGTTTCTTTGACCAATGACTGCTGATTTATTCTCTTGTTATTGAGCTGTTACTCAGAGGATCTTAGTTCTTCAGACTGGATTCAATCGTGCAGATTTAAAGTAAAAATCAAATCCTCTTCCATCTTTCTAGTTATTTCCAGAAACATCCTCACAGATCCCTCCGTCTCCCAGGCGACAACAGACGATGCCGATGTTCCAGCCGTACGGTCCGACTCCTTGTCACCGCCCTTTGAACTCGGCCAATCAGGACCTCCGGAGGCTGCCGTCGTCCTCCAAGAGCCAATAGAACCCCCTGAAAGTTCCGGCTCTGATGGGAGCCAATCGGGGAACGGCTCGGCTCTGGTCTCCGGACCGGCTGAGCCGCCGGTTCTGGGTCTGAGGTCAGCGGGGGGGAAAGGAAGCGATGTCACGAAACCTGCACACGCTGACGAGATGTAGACGATGTTTTCAACACTATAAAGGATTTCATGTTCCATGTCGAGCTCAAAGTAATGGACGCTCTGAATAACTGGTGTGGAATGAATTCAGTGATGGTGATTAACCGTTTATTCTACTTTTAGCTTCAATGGATAGTTTTATATTTTGTCAAATTTACTAGTTTGCTTTGTTGTTAAGAGTTCGTTGAGAGTTGAAAACCCCGGTGAGTAGGAGGCTGAAGCCAGTAAAGCTCTCTGATAACATGTTGTTTGGTGGTGACTTTAAAATGACCAGAAGGCTCAGAGTGTTTCCAGCCTTTGTGCTAAGCTATGCTAACTGTTCAGAGAGATCTCTGATGTACCTGTAACTTCACCTTTAAGCACTTCATAGAGTTTTAGAGTTTATACTCAAACTTTCTTCAGCCAGGCTTTTATTTGCTAACTCTGCTCTTCTTCCATGGTAGAGATTTGGGAAACATGGTGATGGAAATGTTTATCTGTGTAATTAAATGAAAGTGTTCCAGAATGAATTCAGAAGCTTGTCTCTGAGTCTACATGAGAGTAAACAGGATTAGTTATTTACATTTATATTATTTATTTATGTATATATATATGTATATATATATACATATATATATACACATGTATATATATATGTGTATATATATATATATATACATGTATATATATATATATATATGTATATATATATATATATACATGTATATATATATATATGTATATATATATGTATATATATATATATATATACATGTATATATATATGTATATATATATATGTATATATATATATATATATATATAACGTGTATATATATGTATGTATATATGTGTGTATATATATATATATATATTTATATATATATAAAAAACGTGTGTTCGTATAAGTCACTTCAGATCTATTTTATAAATGTTAAAAGTAATACCTGCACTGCTGTTGTCATGGTAACACAAAGTGCACAACGCCTAACCCTAACCCTTTGAATCAAATATTGACATCAATCCGTCAAGTTTTTGATATTTATTTTGGGTAAATTTATAGTATTTATTCAACTTTTATTTTCCAAACACATGAGTCCATATAAAAAATAAAAACAAGAGAAACAAACAAGAAAAACTAAATACATACAATCCGAGGACACCAAGACATTACAGTTCAAAGTCAGTCGTGGTTAAAAAAGAAAACCTTGTGTTGGCTCATTAAAACCTTTAAGATCTGATCTTCTGATTCATTCAGTCGATATTTACATTTGTGGATAAAATTCCTCAACGCAGCAACGTGAATTGTTCTCATGTTTGCTTTACTAGAACTAACCACAGGTGGGCTTATATATTATCTCTCGGTGCAAAGCCGAAGAGAAAATCATACCCTCAGGATGTGGGAGGACGACTGACAGGCAGAGCACAGCGCCCTGAGATTTGTGATGCGACTGGCTGGCCTGCACTAGCACACAGGCAGAACTCCTCCTCAACCCCTGTATCAGACGGACAAAGCCAAGGACAGCTGAGAAAAGTAAAACCAGCAAAAAACCTCCACAACAACCAATCCTACAACTTCAAAACAGATTTGCTCCATTGTTGCAGGATCCTAAATCTCCATCTGATGACCTGGATAAACGGCTATCTTCTCAAAGCAGGGTAAGAACTGAGAGTAAATGTGAGAGTAAAAGGCCACAGGGAAAGCTAAGGACCGAGGTCCTCAATGTTCATTTAGGCCCTGCGGTTCCTTGGTGCCGAGTCTAGCGATCCATTTTTTCTCCGCAGTTTTCCTTTGGGCCGTGGTCCAGGTGTCTTTGCACTCAACTACTGTTGTAGTTAATGATGCCAGTCCATGGAGGAGAAAGTGTTTGACCAGTGGTGTGGCCATCTTCTTTCTCCTGGTGATGTTATATTTGTGTTGGGCATAGCGTGTAGCGAGCATATTCCCTGTTTCACCCACATATTTCAAGGAACACTGTTCGCATGAAATAATGTAAACACAGTTTTTTGTGTGAGGGTCTCCTCGGATTAAGGATTTGAATATTTCCCCTGTGCTGTTGTTGGTGAGCCAATGCCGATGTTTAAAGTAGTCCTTGATTATTTTGGGCCTAGGTTTAGAAAGTGGTGGCATTTTAGCCTTTACCAGAAAATCTTGCAGATTTTTATTCCTTCTAAACGCTGGGATAATACTATGGTTTTGTAACGTGGGAGACCCTTTGATGTATTTATTGAAGTGAATTCTGAGTTGATTTGACAGGTTCCTTGTGGACGGCGAGTAGGTGGTGATGAGCGGAAGATTAGAGGTAAGTGTTGTAGGTTTCACATCTAGAAAAGTCTTAAGGACCTTTCTACAGAAGGATCTGGAGTACCCCCTTATCGACAATGCACGAAACAGTGTTTTGACTGCTTCCTGAAAATCCTTCTGTCCTGTGCAAATTCTGTGGAATCGAAGTAGCTGTGATTTAATTAGACCAGCGTAAGTATGTTTGGGATGAAAGCTAGTTTTATACAGGAGAGCATGTGTGTCAGTTTCTTTAAAGAAGACTTTGATGTCCAGACATTGAGTTTTTTTGGAAATTGTTTCCTTTAAAAGTAGTCGTATCCAGAAAATCCACAGAAGTCAGACTACTGGTAGATTTAATCTTGATCGAGTCCCTGTGGGTATTGAGGGTATTAAGGAAGGTGTCAAATTCTTGTTTGTTGTGGGTCCAAACTCCCCAGATATCATCCAGGTATCTATAATAATGGAGCGGCTTTTTGTCACAGGCCTGCAGTGCAGAAGCCTCCCACTCAGCCATAAAGATGTTGGCATAAGCTGGTGCAAATTTTTTGCCCATGGCTGTTCCTTTAATTTGTAGAAACCATTCCTCATTAAATTGGAAATCATTTTTGGTCAAATTTATCTCCAATAATTGTAATAGCTCTTTGTCTGGCCTCTTTTTGTTCCTGTGTTTTTGAAATGCATTTTTAATGGCTTGTAGTCCCTCTTGAATGTCAATGTTAGTGTATAAGCTGTCAATATCAATAGTAAAGAGAATGGCTCCATTTGGAATTTTCAATTTCTTCACTATATCCACAAAATGATAGGTGTCCTTAATATAGCTGGGGTGTGTTGTGGAGAGAGGATTTAGAAAGTGGTCCAAGTACTCCGCCGTGTGGTAGGTTTCGCTGCTGCAGTCTGAGACAATCGGTCGGCCCGGAGGGATTTTATGCGGTAAGCTCCATTTGTTGGGATCCTTGTGGATTTTAGGGAGCATATAGAATAATCTAGCTCTGGGTATGGAGTCCCCCATAAGATAGTGCTTCTGTTTAGTGTTGATGAACTTTTTGTCATGTAAAGATTTTATGATTTTATTCACTAAGGGGATGGTGTCCAGGTAGATTGGTTTATCCAATTTGACATAATATTTTGGGTCGTTCAATTGTCTGTAGCCTTCCCACAAATATTGTTCCCTATCCAAAATCACTATGGCACTGCCTTTATCTGCCGGTTTGATAACCACGTGTTTGTTATCTTTTAATTGTGTGAGGGCTCTGATTTCAGATTGGCTAAGATTAGGAGTGACTTTATGGACTTTAAATTTGGTGTCAAAATGTCTCTCGTCTGCCTGGATGATATTCTCAATTTCGCGTGGAATAACTGCTTTTGGAGGAGTCCACGTTGATTTAAGAATAAAGGGGAGTCGTTTTGTGGGAGGCATATGCTCATAGTACGCAGCTAATTTGAGTCTTCTGTGATATTGTTGTACATCGTGCTTGGTCTGTGGGAAGATATCCTTATTAGTGCCCTTAGTGGGGATAAAATTGAGTCCCCGGGAGAGCAGGGATAATTGTTCAGCTGTTAATTTTACATTTTTGGTTAAGTTGATAACCGATTTGTTCCCCTCCTGTGAAGGCAGGCTTGTGGGGACTCTTAATTTAAAAACGAAGACCAGTGGTCAAACATGGCTTTTGCCATCTCATGTGTCCAGTGAATATTGTCTGTTTCTGTTTTGAATTGAGTGCTGGGTAACATGGGAATATACTCACTCAACGATGCAATGTGTAGGTTGAGTTCTGTTAAGCAGAGTTTCTCCTTGGCTGGCAGGTTGTGGGAGAAGTTGATCTGTGGAACGAGGATCTCAGCACCGGGAAAGCTAAGCTTCGCCGTTCTCAGCATACTCTGTAGTTGCTTGATGGACGTTTCTTTTGCCTTTTGATCCCGGTTACAGATGCCGAAGGACATAATGATCTTCTCCACCGTGCCAAATGCTGTCGTATTTTCCAGGACCCCTTCCGCATTCCTGAAGTTGGCCCCTGGAAAGGAATCAATCTGCAGGTCAGAGATGGTGTGTGGTGGCAGTTGATGAACATTTGAGTCTCCCATAATGACCCATTTTTTGTGGATGTTGAGGTGCCAGTCTTTCATCTTTCTCGAAGTGGTCATATGTCTGGTAGGACGGAACCGGCCCGCTGCTTGGGGTG
>NW_027176333.1:0-5000 GCF_023349555.1 Cebidichthys violaceus | reverse complement strand
GGGTTAGGGTTAGGGTTAGGGTTAGGGTTAGGGTTAGGGTTAGGGTTAGGGTTAGGGTTAGGGTTAGGGTTAGGGTTAGGGTTAGGGTTAGGGTTAGGGTTAGGGTTAGGGTTAGGGTTAGGGTTAGGGTTAGGGTTAGGGTTAGGGTTAGGGTTAGGGTTAGGGTTAGGGTTAGGGTTAGGGTTAGGGTTAGGGTTAGGGTTAGGGTTAGGGTTAGGGTTAGGGTTAGGGTTAGGGTTAGGGTTAGGGTTAGGGTTAGGGTTAGGGTTAGGGTTAGGGTTAGGGTTAGGGTTAGGGTTAGGGTTAGGGTTAGGGTTAGGGTTAGGGTTAGGGTTAGGGTTAGGGTTAGGGTTAGGGTTAGGGTTAGGGTTAGGGTTAGGGTTAGGGTTAGGGTTAGGGTTAGGGTTAGGGTTAGGGTTAGGGTTAGGGTTAGGGTTAGGGTTAGGGTTAGGGTTAGGGTTAGGGTTAGGGTTAGGGTTAGGGTTAGGGTTAGGGTTAGGGTTAGGGTTAGGGTTAGGGTTAGGGTTAGGGTTAGGGTTAGGGTTAGGGTTAGGGTTAGGGTTAGGGTTAGGGTTAGGGTTAGGGTTAGGGTTAGGGTTAGGGTTAGGGTTAGGGTTAGGGTTAGGGTTAGGGTTAGGGTTAGGGTTAGGGTTAGGGTTAGGGTTAGGGTTAGGGTTAGGGTTAGGGTTAGGGTTAGGGTTAGGGTTAGGGTTAGGGTTAGGGTTAGGGTTAGGGTTAGGGTTAGGGTTAGGGTTAGGGTTAGGGTTAGGGTTAGGGTTAGGGTTAGGGTTAGGGTTAGGGTTAGGGTTAGGGTTAGGGTTAGGGTTAGGGTTAGGGTTAGGGTTAGGGTTAGGGTTAGGGTTAGGGTTAGGGTTAGGGTTAGGGTTAGGGTTAGGGTTAGGGTTAGGGTTAGGGTTAGGGTTAGGGTTAGGGTTAGGGTTAGGGTTAGGGTTAGGGTTAGGGTTAGGGTTAGGGTTAGGGTTAGGGTTAGGGTTAGGGTTAGGGTTAGGGTTAGGGTTAGGGTTAGGGTTAGGGTTAGGGTTAGGGTTAGGGTTAGGGTTAGGGTTAGGGTTAGGGTTAGGGTTAGGGTTAGGGTTAGGGTTAGGGTTAGGGTTAGGGTTAGGGTTAGGGTTAGGGTTAGGGTTAGGGTTAGGGTTAGGGTTAGGGTTAGGGTTAGGGTTAGGGTTAGGGTTAGGGTTAGGGTTAGGGTTAGGGTTAGGGTTAGGGTTAGGGTTAGGGTTAGGGTTAGGGTTAGGGTTAGGGTTAGGGTTAGGGTTAGGGTTAGGGTTAGGGTTAGGGTTAGGGTTAGGGTTAGGGTTAGGGTTAGGGTTAGGGTTAGGGTTAGGGTTAGGGTTAGGGTTAGGGTTAGGGTTAGGGTTAGGGTTAGGGTTAGGGTTAGGGTTAGGGTTAGGGTTAGGGTTAGGGTTAGGGTTAGGGTTAGGGTTAGGGTTAGGGTTAGGGTTAGGGTTAGGGTTAGGGTTAGGGTTAGGGTTAGGGTTAGGGTTAGGGTTAGGGTTAGGGTTAGGGTTAGGGTTAGGGTTAGGGTTAGGGTTAGGGTTAGGGTTAGGGTTAGGGTTAGGGTTAGGGTTAGGGTTAGGGTTAGGGTTAGGGTTAGGGTTAGGGTTAGGGTTAGGGTTAGGGTTAGGGTTAGGGTTAGGGTTAGGGTTAGGGTTAGGGTTAGGGTTAGGGTTAGGGTTAGGGTTAGGGTTAGGGTTAGGGTTAGGGTTAGGGTTAGGGTTAGGGTTAGGGTTAGGGTTAGGGTTAGGGTTAGGGTTAGGGTTAGGGTTAGGGTTAGGGTTAGGGTTAGGGTTAGGGTTAGGGTTAGGGTTAGGGTTAGGGTTAGGGTTAGGGTTAGGGTTAGGGTTAGGGTTAGGGTTAGGGTTAGGGTTAGGGTTAGGGTTAGGGTTAGGGTTAGGGTTAGGGTTAGGGTTAGGGTTAGGGTTAGGGTTAGGGTTAGGGTTAGGGTTAGGGTTAGGGTTAGGGTTAGGGTTAGGGTTAGGGTTAGGGTTAGGGTTAGGGTTAGGGTTAGGGTTAGGGTTAGGGTTAGGGTTAGGGTTAGGGTTAGGGTTAGGGTTAGGGTTAGGGTTAGGGTTAGGGTTAGGGTTAGGGTTAGGGTTAGGGTTAGGGTTAGGGTTAGGGTTAGGGTTAGGGTTAGGGTTAGGGTTAGGGTTAGGGTTAGGGTTAGGGTTAGGGTTAGGGTTAGGGTTAGGGTTAGGGTTAGGGTTAGGGTTAGGGTTAGGGTTAGGGTTAGGGTTAGGGTTAGGGTTAGGGTTAGGGTTAGGGTTAGGGTTAGGGTTAGGGTTAGGGTTAGGGTTAGGGTTAGGGTTAGGGTTAGGGTTAGGGTTAGGGTTAGGGTTAGGGTTAGGGTTAGGGTTAGGGTTAGGGTTAGGGTTAGGGTTAGGGTTAGGGTTAGGGTTAGGGTTAGGGTTAGGGTTAGGGTTAGGGTTAGGGTTAGGGTTAGGGTTAGGGTTAGGGTTAGGGTTAGGGTTAGGGTTAGGGTTAGGGTTAGGGTTAGGGTTAGGGTTAGGGTTAGGGTTAGGGTTAGGGTTAGGGTTAGGGTTAGGGTTAGGGTTAGGGTTAGGGTTAGGGTTAGGGTTAGGGTTAGGGTTAGGGTTAGGGTTAGGGTTAGGGTTAGGGTTAGGGTTAGGGTTAGGGTTAGGGTTAGGGTTAGGGTTAGGGTTAGGGTTAGGGTTAGGGTTAGGGTTAGGGTTAGGGTTAGGGTTAGGGTTAGGGTTAGGGTTAGGGTTAGGGTTAGGGTTAGGGTTAGGGTTAGGGTTAGGGTTAGGGTTAGGGTTAGGGTTAGGGTTAGGGTTAGGGTTAGGGTTAGGGTTAGGGTTAGGGTTAGGGTTAGGGTTAGGGTTAGGGTTAGGGTTAGGGTTAGGGTTAGGGTTAGGGTTAGGGTTAGGGTTAGGGTTAGGGTTAGGGTTAGGGTTAGGGTTAGGGTTAGGGTTAGGGTTAGGGTTAGGGTTAGGGTTAGGGTTAGGGTTAGGGTTAGGGTTAGGGTTAGGGTTAGGGTTAGGGTTAGGGTTAGGGTTAGGGTTAGGGTTAGGGTTAGGGTTAGGGTTAGGGTTAGGGTTAGGGTTAGGGTTAGGGTTAGGGTTAGGGTTAGGGTTAGGGTTAGGGTTAGGGTTAGGGTTAGGGTTAGGGTTAGGGTTAGGGTTAGGGTTAGGGTTAGGGTTAGGGTTAGGGTTAGGGTTAGGGTTAGGGTTAGGGTTAGGGTTAGGGTTAGGGTTAGGGTTAGGGTTAGGGTTAGGGTTAGGGTTAGGGTTAGGGTTAGGGTTAGGGTTAGGGTTAGGGTTAGGGTTAGGGTTAGGGTTAGGGTTAGGGTTAGGGTTAGGGTTAGGGTTAGGGTTAGGGTTAGGGTTAGGGTTAGGGTTAGGGTTAGGGTTAGGGTTAGGGTTAGGGTTAGGGTTAGGGTTAGGGTTAGGGTTAGGGTTAGGGTTAGGGTTAGGGTTAGGGTTAGGGTTAGGGTTAGGGTTAGGGTTAGGGTTAGGGTTAGGGTTAGGGTTAGGGTTAGGGTTAGGGTTAGGGTTAGGGTTAGGGTTAGGGTTAGGGTTAGGGTTAGGGTTAGGGTTAGGGTTAGGGTTAGGGTTAGGGTTAGGGTTAGGGTTAGGGTTAGGGTTAGGGTTAGGGTTAGGGTTAGGGTTAGGGTTAGGGTTAGGGTTAGGGTTAGGGTTAGGGTTAGGGTTAGGGTTAGGGTTAGGGTTAGGGTTAGGGTTAGGGTTAGGGTTAGGGTTAGGGTTAGGGTTAGGGTTAGGGTTAGGGTTAGGGTTAGGGTTAGGGTTAGGGTTAGGGTTAGGGGTTAGGGTTAGGGTTAGGGTTAGGGTTAGGGTTAGGGTTAGGGTTAGGGTTAGGGTTAGGGTTAGGGTTAGGGTTAGGGTTAGGGTTAGGGTTAGGGTTAGGGTTAGGGTTAGGGTTAGGGTTAGGGTTAGGGTTAGGGTTAGGGTTAGGGTTAGGGTTAGGGTTAGGGTTAGGGTTAGGGGTTAGGGTTAGGGTTAGGGTTAGGGTTAGGGTTAGGGTTAGGGTTAGGGTTAGGGTTAGGGTTAGGGTTAGGGTTAGGGTTAGGGTTAGGGTTAGGGTTAGGGTTAGGGTTAGGGTTAGGGTTAGGGTTAGGGTTAGGGTTAGGGTTAGGGTTAGGGTTAGGGTTAGGGTTAGGGTTAGGGTTAGGGTTAGGGTTAGGGTTAGGGTTAGGGTTAGGGTTAGGGTTAGGGTTAGGGTTAGGGTTAGGGTTAGGGTTAGGGTTAGGGTTAGGGTTAGGGTTAGGGTTAGGGTTAGGGTTAGGGTTAGGGTTAGGGTTAGGGTTAGGGTTAGGGTTAGGGTTAGGGTTAGGGTTAGGGTTAGGGTTAGGGTTAGGGTTAGGTTAGGGTTAGGGTTAGGGTTAGGGTTAGGGTTAGGGTTAGGGTTAGGGTTGGGTTAGGGTTAGGGTTAGGGTTAGGGTTAGGGTTAGGGTTAGGGTTAGGGTTAGGGTTAGGGTTAGGGTTAGGGTTAGGGTTAGGGTTAGGGTTAGGGTTAGGGTTAGGGTTAGGGTTAGGGTTAGGGTTAGGGTTAGGGTTAGGGTTAGGGTTAGGGTTAGGTTAGGGTTAGGGTTAGGGTTAGGGTTAGGGTTAGGGTTAGGGTTAGGGTTAGGGTTAGGGTTAGGGTTAGGGTTAGGGTTAGGGTTAGGGTTAGGGTTAGGGTTAGGGTTAGGGTTAGGGTTAGGGTTAGGGTTAGGGTTAGGGTTAGGGTTAGGGTTAGGGTTAGGGTTAGGGTTAGGGTTAGGGTTAGGGTTAGGGTTAGGGTTAGGGTTAGGGTTAGGGTTAGGGTTAGGGTTAGGGTTAGGGTTAGGGTTAGGGTTAGGGTTAGGGTTAGGGTTAGGGTTAGGGTTAGGGTTAGGGTTAGGGTTGGGTTAGGGTTAGGGTTAGGGTTAGGGTTAGGGTTAGGGTTAGGGTTAGGGTTAGGGTTAGGGTTAGGGTTAGGGTTAGGGGTTAGGGTTAGGGTTAGGGTTAGGGTTAGGGTTAGGG
>NW_027176332.1:200000-222500 GCF_023349555.1 Cebidichthys violaceus | reverse complement strand
CAGATAGACGGAAGGTGAGAGAGAGAGAGACGGCGTCCCACAGAGATCTCATTCATTTCAATGGCAGATGAGGAAGTGAAACCTCCTGAGACTCTGGAGTACAGATCAGCTCAGAGTGTGTGTGTGTGTGTGTGTGTGTGTGTGTGTGTGTGTGTGTGTGTGTGTGTGTGTGTGTGAGAGAATCACTGCTCCCATCTATTTTCCCAGAAGCTTTGGTTCATCATCTGGCTTCCTGGCAGCGTGCTGACGGTGACGCCATCCGAGAGTCAGGATGTGGTCGGCTTTAAGATCACTTTTCACAGTCAGATTTTTAGATTCTTATCCATTAGAAGGAGGCCTGAGGGAGCAGGAAACTGGTTTGATGTGCTTTTGAGGATTTTATTTCATTTTCAAGACTCTTCTTCATCTTTACTTCACTAAAATATAGATTGCAGTTGTTTTTATTGTCAGAAATTGTCCCTGATCAGATAAAATATCACATCTGTCTCACACACACACACACACACACACACACACACACACACACACACACACACACACACACACACACACACACACACACACCTGACTGCTTCCCTCTTCTTTTAACATTAAGTACACAAACTCTCAGGCTGATGAAGTGAGATCAAAAATGATTTTGAAGAAGTTTGTTTTCTGCAACAACCATCCTAAAACAGAGAATAACGGAACATGTTCCTCCATGTAATAGAGAAGTTCAGGTTAAACTGACGATTCAATGAAAACTAGTTGAAACTAAATAGAGGAAGAGAGAGACGCCTTAAAAATCCTCGACAAAGTGGAAGTGGACGAGGTTTTTAGTAGAAAAGTGTTTATGTTGCTGCTGGAGAAGAAAAGTGGAAACGAGCTGAGTGGTGAGAATGACTCATCAGAGAGCAGCTTGTTTTAACCTGCTGGGAGAAGCAGGCGGGTGGGGTTTGTTCTGTAAACAAAGCTTCATAGTAAATATATTTATTCATTTATTTATTTACATCACTAACAAGTTTATTTATTTTACAATGTCTGTCTGCAACACATTTTAATTATTTTATTTTATATTTTAATTTCTGCATTACTTAATTATTATTATTATTATTATTATTATTTTTTTTACATATTTAAGTGTTTTAAGATTTGTATTCTGAGTAACTGCTCCTCTGTCATTGTCAAGAGTCTAGAATGCTGCTTTTATAAGGACAGTGCTGACCCGTTCATATTCACACCGTTTCGAGCCCTCAGCCTCTCACACTCAACCACTCACCAGTGACGTCATTAAGTCCTTGAGGGTTCAGGGTTCAAGGTTCAGGGAGGACGTTGGGATTTGGCCAGTCAGTATTTGTGGAACGTGGACTCAGTGAGTTTATACACTGCTGCCCTCTGCTGGTGAGACGCGTCCACTGCACCAGTAAATATGAACGAGATGTGGGAATAAAATAAAGAATAAAATAGATTTAGAACAAAATAGATATAATTGATAAAGAATAAAATAGATACAGAATATAATAGATACACAACAAAATAGATGTAATATATATAGAATAAAATAGATATAATATAAAATAGATATAATATAATAAAATAGATATAGATATAGAATAAAATAGATGTAATATATATATAGAATAAAATAGATATAATATAATAAAATAGATATAGATATAGAATAAAATAGATATAGAATAAAAGAGATATAGAATAAAATAGATATAATAAAGAATAAAATAGATATAATATAAAATAGATATAATATAATAAAATAGATATAGATATAGAATAAAATAGATATAGAATAAAAGAGATATAGAATAAAATAGATATAATAAAGAATAAAATAGATATAACATAATATAATAGATATAGAATAAAATAGATACAGAATAAAATAGATGTATAGAATAAAATAGATATAATAGATTTACGTCCACTGTGATACTTTAGTACGATGTTTCCGTAGAGAACAAAAGTGTTTATTAAAAATAAATAAGTATGAACAAATCAACTGAATGTTTACTTCACATAATTTATTCGTATTGCAATAAAAATGCATAAAACAGAACATAGACAAAAACAACAAAATACAACTTTATTGAAATAATCAAGTCATTCTAGGTATTTAAAAAAAAAAAAAAAGCGATCGAACTTAACATGGCTGAAGGAACACACACACACACACACACAGTCTTTCTCTCACACACACACACTACAAACACACACACACACACACACACACACACACACACACACACACACACACACACACACACACACACACACACAACAAATAAACAGGCACAGATTTGGTAATCAACTCTGAATAGTGCAGGTGCGACACATATACACACACACATTTTCAGAAAGTATTAAAGTATCTGAAGTATTGTGAAATACTTGTAACTATGAGTGAAAGGCTTGTGAAAGTGGTACTCAAAGTATTCTCTCTCTCCGGGTCACAGAAGACAGATCCTGGTTGATTAAAGGCCCAAACACTCGTGCATTTATCGCGTCACGTGGATTCACTTCCTCCCTGTCGTGTTGATTAATACATTTCACTTCATATTGACCTAAATATGATGCGTTTCCTGTTCTGCCCTCGAAAAAACAAACATCTACAGAAGCTCAGAAACATGAAACAGCAGAGAAACACTGACTGTCCAAACACACGTGGATGTAAGGAAAGAACTGAGGAACAACTGTGAAGCTAAATAACAAAACTAAACGCAGCGATGGATTTAAAGGTCTTACATTCCAACATTGGAGGCGAGAGGACAGAAACATCAGACGGTGAAACACGTCTACAATTATATGAAAAGAAAATCAGTAAGTGAGGACTTTTTAAAAAGCATGTAAACATCATTCAAGTAGCCACATGAACAGAGTGTGACCTGTTATATAATATATATATATATATATATATATATATATATTATATATATATATATATTATTGAGGACATGTGATGCTTCTGTCCTGGTCTCCTGCTTCCTCTCTCTCTCTCTCTTAGTGTTTGTTTGATCCTACATGGACTCTTTAAATAGTGTCCAGTCAGCATGTAATCCCAAAAAAAGGAAAATGACTTAATTGACCTCTTAGAAGCTCTTTGTGATTGTCTTTTTTAAACTTTCTTTGTTTTTCTTCTGACACCAAAAGTGACCACAAAAAAGAGAAAAAGAAAAAGTGTGTCCCATTACAGTAACACTAACAGGAGCAATACGTTGCTGTAACTCGGAGAGATAGCGAACGTTTGGTTTAAAACGTGAACAAAACAATAAATTAGGTGAAGGGTTTTGGGTCGCGGAGTCGTCAAGCGCTGGTCGGGATGCTGAAGATCAGCATCCCGACCAGCAGGGGGAGCTCTAACAGAGGCCGTCTGAGCGTCTGACCGGCTTCTGTTTAACGGACATTCTGAGTGTCAATACTGAAGAGCCACACATAAAGATATACATTCATGTAACGCACTTCTCTGACCTTTTTTATTCCTAGCGGGAGCACAAGACAACAGGTCCTTCACTGAGACCTGTGACATCACAACAAACACAAGGTAAATACGAGCAGCACTCCTCGACGACACCAACAGACAGTAGTGAGCCGAGCAGAGCGACAACCAATGACTTCCTCCTCAAACAGACACGGAACATGTGGAAGCAGAATGAAGAACACTGCAGAGACAATTCAGGTAAAAAAAAAGAAAGAGCTTAAAGCAGCTGAAAGAAGAAGTTCCACCCTCAGGTTCAACAGTAGAGCAACGATTAACAGCATCCAACACGTTCACACAGCAGCACAGTCAAGTTAAAGAGAGGATTTCAGCTTGAAATGTCTCTGAAGATGCACTTCTGGTTCATCTGAGCACTGTGTGTCTTTTTTCTTTTTGTGTATAAAGCGAGAAACCTGAAGCACAAATCGGACAGCATTTGGATTTTCTCGGTCTAAAACCAAGCCCAGACCTGCTGAGCCGGACTCACATTCCTGTTTTACCTGAAAGCAACAAAAAAAAAAAAAAAAAAAGCGTGCGATCGCTCCACCGGAACATCCAGAAGCTCTACGGACGATCTCAAGCTTAAGGCCAAACAAAACTCCAGATGAGCGGTTTTGGACGCGAACACCAAACGGGGAACACAAAGCGAGGCTTCTTCGTGAGGAGGAACTGGTTTAGTTTGTAGTCGGAGCGAGTCACGAGTAAATACTTGAGGGAGTGTGGAAGGGAGTAGCAGCACAGACTGAGCCTCCAGCGACACTGAACCAGGACGTGTTCACCAGGAAGCTCTTCTGGAAGGAACTGAAGCACGTGGGAACCAACCGCTGGACTGTTTCATAACGCAGCGTTGGTGAACTTCTCTCTCTTATTTTGAAATGTTTTTCAACAGAGACTCCCAGGTGGACACATCCCAGTTCTTTAGTCTCTTTATTCTATAATACAGCATCGAGGCGCTCCGACGCGGAGCTCACACACACACACACACACACACACACACACACACACACAGAGACAGACACAGACACAGACAGTGTTAAAGCATTATGAAGGCCATATAAATAGTTGTGATATAAATATGTGCACACAGAGAAAAGGACACGGCCACTTTGGGTAAAGCTCGTTTTTTTGGACAGTGAAGCGGGGGTTTAGCTCGACATCCAGTCAAACAAATACTACGGCGGTCATGTTGAAACCAGTCCTCCGAGCGACCGCTGTAACATCTCAACTTAAAGCTGCCAACTCTGAAGTCACGACTCTCGTTTTCAAAATAAAACGTTTGGTCACTGGCACTTCAGATCGGGGTTACTGAGCCAGGCCCAGATCTGGATCATCTCCTGCGGCGTCCTCGGGTGAACCAGCATCAGGCTCTTGTAGGCGCACGGGTTGGACCGGTACTTCTCCTCGATGTTGAAGGTCCTGAAGCCCTTGTGCTTCTCGGGGGCCAGCCCCAGCTTCCTGAGACACATCCCCGTGTAGACGTCGTCTATCGGGTAGAGCGCCACCTGTCGCGACACGTTGTGGAGGCGAGTGGCGATGTCGCCGGAGTACAGGTACCCGCCTCCGCCCGCGTACGGAGGGTACGCCCCGACGTACATGCTCTCCGGGATGAAGTACTTCACCTTCTTGTCCCGGTGCGGCCCCGCGTTCGTGATCACGTCGCCCACAAACAGGTCCCTGGCTTTGGGCTCCGAGAGGCCCCCGAGGAAGTCCAGGATGCGGAAGGTGTTGACGAAGACGTCGTCGTCGCCTTTGAAGACGAAGCGAGCTCCGGCGCAGCGGGTCTGGATCCACTCCAGGAACAGAACCTCCTTGACGGTCAGGTTGAAGAAGGAGTCCCTGTAGTCCCACTGGATGATGTCTCTGTGATGGACGCTCTCGTAGCGCAGCATCCCGGACAGATCCGGGTGGTGGTCCCCGGCCGTGGCGTTGCCGAGGAGGAAGACGGTGACCACCGTCCGGTTGGCCACCAAGCCCGCCCGGCCCCACGACTGGCGGATGGCCTGGCGGCGGTCGAAGTGCGGCGCCAGCGACTTGACGGCCAGGAGGAGGAACGGCGGCTCCTTGCAGACGTCCGGCTGGTCCACCATGATCGGGTACGACCGGCAGTGCATGAAGATCAGGAAGTCCTTGAAGCGGACCGGCAGGGAGTTGTATTCTTTCACCTGAGTGGTGACCTTAAAGTTAGGCTGACACGGGTAGGATGACAAACCGGTGTCGTTCAGCCAGTCGGGCACGTACGGCGCGCTGTAGTTAGCCGCCAGGACCGGGTTGTTCTGGAGGTCCAGAATCTGCTGCTGGCGGTTGCAGTACGCCGATTTGGGGACCAGCTTGGCCCAGAACGGTTTGGAGGGGGTGCGGATCTTGTTGAGGCCGTTTTTGTCCTGGCTGCTGTGTCGGGAGATGATGATGAAGATGAAGAAGTTCACCATCATGATCACCATCACAACGAGCTTCAGCCTCCTCCGCGCCATGGCAGGGTCCGACACCCGTCACCACCTGAGCAGACAAGCACAGGGGGAAAGAAACAAACACCGTTAAAAGGGACAGTGTTTGGGACGTCTTCATTTCAGATGTGAGTGGGTACGTTTGCTCAAAAGAGTTGTGCTTTGTCTCGTAGTGGTGCTTCACATTACTGCTTTTAATAGTCGTCTCGGTCTCTGAACATATGAGACACACTGGTTTTAAACTGTCCGTGGGAAGAATGAACCTATAAGAGTCTGTTCATTCTTGGTTAAAGACTCTGGTCTCTCTGGTCTCTCTGGTCTCTCTCTTTGGAGAAGGTCATGTGAAATAACTTCTCTGACTCACATAATAATCCTCCTCGTTCTCTTTCCTCGTCTCCCCCGTGTGTCTACGTCTCACTCGAGTCAGGAAACAGAATACTCATCTTTGATTGGCTGAGCTGCATCACGTGATGCGATTCACGCCGCTGAACGAGTGCCGTAAAGGCTGGAAAAGCTGCGCCGGTTAAATTACAAGAGAAATGTAATAATTCTCAATTATCTATCGGTTTTAGGTCCAGGGTCCGGATACAACGGCGTCTGGGTCCGGATCCGGACCGCGGCCCGCCTATTAGTGACCCCTGCCCTAGATGCTACACTGTACCTTTAAAGAAAGGAAAACATTTCTGTTCATGAGCATAATAAGGTTCCAGGTTATTTGTGTCTCCGTCCTGTCTTGTTATTATAGATTTATAGATAGTGTTACGTGTTTTTCTTGTCGTCCCAAACAAAACAAAACAGAACCAACAATGTGTTAAACGCACCAGCATGTGGTGTTTATATCTGCCAAAAAAACCCATAAATAATAAAAGAAAAACACAAAAAAATTGGAAGAGAATGCATAAGAAAGGTAAAGAAAAGCTTAACGGTGTCACTTTAAATATAAATAAATATAAATAAATGAACAACCCTAACCCAGTGACGGGGTTAACGATGAACTCGTGTTGAAAACATGTTTGTAATCAATCTTTCATGCGACTAACCGGCTAATCAATTTATGCTTCATCGTAATGATCATGTGCTTTTTTTTTTTTTTTTCCATTTCAGGAAACACAAGATAGTCATCAGTGGGGCGCGGCGCAGCGATGGAAGTGTGACCTTCTTCCACTTCTCTTTGCTCAGAAGCAGCGGGTGAGAACATATCTCAGCCACAGAACACTCAGACTCAAAACAGCCACATGAAGACGGTGCATTTAAAACTGCACCAGAGATCCAATAGTAATAATATCAACAATAATCTCCGGGCTTACAGATCAAGTCTGATCACAAATCCATTTTCTACTAACCGGTGCGGAAGATTATTATGCAAACTCTTTAAATCCACAACCTACAGACACCGTTGAGGTTATAAAGTATTTATCTCAGTCGTAAAGTATGAACTGAGTTTTGGCTGTGGTCCAAACGACATACAATAAAACTCACTCGGACAAGTTCACTGCGATCCGTCGTTTGTTCGCTGGATTGAAGCAATATAAAGACAGAGGACTAGTGACTCACCGGCAGTGATTAGGAAATAAAAGACTGTATCTTTGAATGAATTAAAACGGTTTAAATGTTATTATAAAATGCTTAGAGTTTGTGTAAACAGCTCATAACTACGTTATTATGATTACGTTATAATCTGTGTAATTAGTCCACATTGGTCCGTTACACCACAACAGAGGACGGTTTCATCAAAGCCAAATATTTCAGGATGTTTTGCGTCTCTTTTTTTGAAAAAAAAAAAAAGAAATGAAATGCAGACAACATGTGAGGGTTGGAACAGACAATACAGCCTTTCATGAGGTCTGAGCCTCAGGTTCCTGCTCTGGCAGACTCACACATCCTCGCTGATAACTTTCACTTCTCTTTTTACACAAAATCTGTGTCCCCGCTTCCTTCCCTTCGCTTCCTAACGCCCCTCATTTCCCGTTTCCTTCTCCTTTTTTTTTTTGGACAGCGAGGCGGTCCCATCTGTGGGATTTGCATCGGTTAAGTTATCGATGGACTAAAGCCTCTGACATTCTTGCGGTACCAATGAAGGGAGAACACAGAATGACCCAAATGATCATTGTTAAGGGTATTTAGACGGCTGGCAGTAAGAGAGGCGACAGGAAATGAGGGGAGGGCTGACGAGCGATAAAGATCTCAAACGGATTGATCGACGTCTACCGGGACGCCCCACTTCAACCGTTTGAATTTAACTCTGAGGCTGCAAACTTCAAAGCTACTCGCATCTTAAAACTTTGAAACCAATAAAACGAAGTTACGACTGGGTGGCGATGAAGACGAGACATAATAAAGGGCGGCAAACGTGCAGCTTTAGCTCCGAAACCAGGCAGAGGGTGAAAAAAGCCTCAGCATCTGGCAGATATCAGGGTCATTTTTGGTCAAACCCTTGAGATAAGACAGAAGACTACGACCACACCAGCAGCTCTGGAAGCGGTACTTTGAGCTAAATGCATACATTTGGCTTTGTAGAGTTCACTCAAAGTGTGGGTGAACTCTACCTGACGAGTTAAAAAGGAGACTCTGTGCATCTTTCTCTGCACCGCTGCATGCATCCTTCCTGCCTCTGTATTGTGTTGCTCTCTCGGCCTCCTAGCAACACAGCTTACTTTCCTACTTCCTATCCTTTTGTTTACCCTCCCCCCTCCTCCTCACCTCCTCTACCTGTCATCTCCTTGTTCCCTTTATTGTAAATGTTCCCTCACATTGAGGTGAAAACAGAGAGAAAGGATCCTGGAGGTATAGATCAGAGTTACATTACAAAGAAGAGGCGAGCACAGACACGGCCTCGCTCTCTTTCTCTCACGGGTGATCGGGCTTTCCCGTCCTCCGCATCCCCATACAAACAAGGAGACTTCTGGGAAATGAGTGGGTGGAGATTATAAAGAAGGAACAACATGTTGACAGGACCATAGCTTCTTACGTCTAATTACCCATCAGCAGCGCAGAGCTAAACATACGTCTCCCTGCACCTGATGGAACATCTGCGGCTGGTTAAAAGCAGCTTGTTTTTAGCTGATGCTGCCGGCGCCGGGTCCTTTCCTACGTTTACTTTGACTGTGACAATCTGAAAACTGGCCTCTAATGAGAACTGTTCAACATGTCGGGGGTTGTGGTGGACTATTCCAGTCACATTCCAGTAATAATGCAACAGCTCAGAGCGGGTTGATGACTGAGGAAGCACTCGTTGAAGTGCTTTCCCTCCAGTATATTCACACTGGTTGCTGCTGCTGCTGCGGTTTATACCTGTGGTTGTCTTCGTGTAAATTTTGCACAAACCAAATTGGTGCACGAAGAAGATCTTTATGCACGTAAGAAGAAGATGCGGAGCGCGAACAGACTTAGGAGTCAGAAAGCAGCAGCCTATCAGGACGCAGCATGATGTTAGACGGTACAAATAGTGGGAGCTACTGTTACGTGACACACGGTGGAGGTTTCTCACAGATACAATCCTCTCTAGCTAAATATAGATCTATACAGCAATACTACATCATCCACCGCTCAGTGATGAAGGAACAAAGCGGGTAAAACACTCTTATCACAAGCAGCGCGATTCAAATATCAAACAAACATCATGTAAAGAATTCAATCAAGGAAGAACATCCTGCTTCAAAGGTGGATTAACTTCATTAGATTTAATCCAATTACGTATTAAGCAACCTCCTCATGCAGGCCTTGTGTGATGTGATATATATGTATATGTATATATATATATATATATATATATATATATATATATATATATATATATATATATATGTATATATTGCAGATAATCAAACTCCAACTGGAGATGATGTGGAGGTTAATATTTTACATATGTATCTACAAATCAAACCTCTTAAACAATGCAGGTTACATGTTGGTCGACAACAGCGGGATGTTTTTCCACTTTCATGAACCAGCACAAACAAAAGCTCTGTGACTTGCCGATTACATCGTTTACGGGACAATGCCCGGCTGTGTTTGACAGTGGTTTCAGCTGATAACAGGTTCAGTGGGAGGGGGGGCTCTCACCTGTGTGGGGGAGGGGGGGAGCACTGGTAGTACTGCTAACTTGTTCTACAGTGAATTAGTTGAGTTTATCTTTATTGTCCCACTAAGGAAATTAGATTTTCAATTAAAATCACCTGAACCCAAAAATTGCAGGCAGCTGTGACATTAAAATGCATCTTACATGTTACTGTAAGTGATAATAATTTAATATATAATATAATGCAACAACTTAATAATAATAATAATCTAATATTATAATATAATGCAAACACTTAATAATAATAATAATCTAATATATAATATAATGTAACAACTTAATAATAATAATAATCTAATATTATAATATAATGCAAAAACTTAATAATAATAATAATAATCTAATATATAATATAATGTAACAACTTAATAATAATAATAATCTAATATCATAATATAATGCAAAAACTTAATAATAATAATAATCTAATATATAATATAATGTAACAACTTAATAATAATAATAATAATCTAATATTATAATATAATGCAAAAACTTAATAATAATAATAATAATAATAATAATAATAATTATCTAATATATAATATAATGTAACAACTTAATAATAATAATCTAATATTATAATACAATGTAAATACTTAATAATAATAATCTAATATTATAATATAATGTAACAACTTAATAATAATAATCTAATATTATAATATAATGTAACAACTTAATAATAATAATCTAATATTATAATATAATGTAACAACTTAATAATAATAATCTAATATTATAATATAATGTAACAACTTAATAATAATAATAACTTTATGTAGCACGTGCTTTGAAAGACAAAAGCAGCAAAAGCAAAAGGCAATAAACTAAGAAATAAATAAAATAAATAATTTAGTAAAATCAACAAATAAAAATAAAACAGAAATACCGCTCAAGAACTCATTTGACTACAAAGTGAGTCATTTTACTTTTGTACTTTAAGTAGGTTACAGTTTATACTGACGTACATTTACTTACACAAGATTTTCAAAGCAGACTTTTACTTTTTACTGCCTTGTGTTTGTATAAATTGTTTGTATTAATGTTGTAACACTAAGAGATCCTAGAAGTGTGAGCGCACATCTTACCTGTGCAGTTCAGACGGCCTCCTCAGCTTCGTGTCGCCTTGGTGTCTCCTCTCCTCTCTCCTCTCTTACCCCATACTTAGCTCCGCCCACTAGGGGAACAGCAGCCAATGAGTGAACAAGTAATCAGGAAGGGGAGGGGTTGGGGAGGGGGGGGCGGCAGGGGAACGTCAAAACCTGAAAACCAAAGAAAAGAACCTTTGTGTCAACATGAGGAACTCCAAAATAAACAAAGCAAATGAGTAGAAAAGAGAGAGAAGTAGCGCTGAAGAGCCAGTGAAACAAGGTAACGAGAGTGTGAACAATTCATCCTCTCCGTTATTAGACGACCCCGTCGTTGAAATCTCTTCATCACGTCTTGAACACAGACATCCAAACAAAATCACATCGACTTCCAGACGAGGGAACAGGAAGTGCATGAACGCCGACTTACTCCCAGGTTTTAGGACTCATTCAAGCGCCTCTCTGCTCGTAAATAAAGCAGTTATAAAATAGTCCAAAAATGGTCAGGAGGTATCAGTGATATGTGGCCAATACATCAACTCTCTCCAGGGGAAATCAGGTTTCTCTAAATGCAGAAAACCAGGCTTCTCATTTACATGACGTCAAAGAAATCAGATTAGTGCCGAAACCAGACCAGAGCCTGGTTATTTAAAATGTCCAGACTGACAGCGAAGACATCACGTTATGCAGAAGAGCAACATTTGAAAACACCAAAAGCAGACAGCGACCGCACACACAGCCCACGATGCAGACTGTTCTCAGACAAGAGGCACAGATGTTCTTCCCACCACAGACACCAGCGGTTGCTCTAATCGTTGTTTTCAGAGACTTTCATCAGTTTACAGACATTCGGGCTCACCCATGTCATTTTCCCTCCTCGGGCTTAGCGCTCTTTATGTTCCAGCCTCTCTTTTACTCGTGTAGACAAGCTACTGCATGAACGTCTGCTGTGCTCCACATCCACCCAGGGTCTCAACGTTCAGCCACAGCTCTTCCAGCGAAGCACACTGCCCCTTTAACAAATATAAGTGTGCCTCTATAGAAGTCATGAAGGTCCTGTTCAGACCGTGTATCTGGAATCCAGATCGGCTTAAATTGTGCTTGAATCCAGTTAAGTTGTTTGTACAAAAACAAATTCAAATGACCCTTTGTGATAATATTTCTCACTTGCTTTCACATTTAAATGTCCGTGTGGGGAAAACAGAAAAAAAAACATTTCCATGAAGCCACACAGCTAGAGGACAGCAGAAGCTTTGTAGCGCATCTACTCGACTTAGAAACCTTGTTTGTAAAGCCAAAGATTTTCCCCTGAGCTGCTGTAATTAAATTAAAAACAAGTGTGCAAACAGGGGCGAGGCCAAATACAAGAGCGAGAAAATGATCACGGTGCACGACACGCTGGTGAACTCCCATCTAAAGCAGCAGATAAATCAGGGAGTGGTCGAACACATTGGGAGGCTAAAAAAAAATAACATCTGGGGCGTCTGACAAAGACTCCCTTTCTACACATGACTGTGGTTAGTTAATCATTAACTCACCGGCTCTACTGGTCAGATAGGAGGTCATATCACCCTTCACTGTGTGGCGTTAACGTACAAACCGTCCGTGAGATATTCACTTAAAGATTATCCAAAAGACCCCAAACACGTTAAAAAGGGGGGGAATATGAGCAGAAAAGTTAATCAACAATGGAATGTGTCTAATCTAAATACTGTGTACTCAAGAGGTCACTCTCTGTTTGTGCTCCTTTACAACAGAAAAAAGAACTTCTCAGTCTGTTTGACTTGTTCGGGAACATTCCACCTTTAATTCCTCCAGCTCTGCTTCTCTATTTTAAAATGGCATTCAAATGTGACACACGTCTAACATCGGTTGTTGTACAGATTTTAAATGTTGGCGTTTAAAGAGACCGAACAATCCTGCACGCACGTCGATCGCTTCTGGTCACTTTATTAACACGCTTTATGTCTTTAATCGGACTGAAAGCTCCACTGATACATAAGGCTGGTTGGTTTTAGCTCACTGCAGGTGTAAGTAGCCACATTGGTGAGCAGGGGTTATTTTTCAAACGACCAAATTAGCATGTATCATGGCCACAGTTCATAAAAAAAACCCCAACTAATTTAGGTGGGTTTATGTTTTACAAAAGTGAAAGCCGATATAATTGTTTAGAGATGTTATTTGAAGAAAAACACACAATTCAAATGATAAGTAAATGTTTGTTTTTTTCATTGAATTATTTCTTGGCATTGGTAGTTTTAATAATGTCTTATAAGCTGCTATTAGAGCTCGTGTTAGGAAGTTAAACAAATCATAAATCCATCTCGAAAATCTATTTTATATGGATGTGAAAACATCAGATTTTCCGATCAGCTGCCAATCGATCGGTGCATTTGCATCAACATCTGCCCAAAAAAAACCCAACAAAAAAACCCCCAACTCTCCAGCATCGGCCGGGCTGTACTTCAGACACTCACTAATAACGACTAAACACACTGCATTCTTCCTCCACACCTTCATCACTGCCTGCCACAAAGAATTAATCCCAAATGTCAAAAGCCGTGACATCTCGAACAACTCTCTGGGTTGACTCACAGCCACGGGGCCTTTAAAACGCCTCTTAAAGGGAAACAATAGTCAGGTAAAGCTAACTGCCATAACTGTTCACAGATGAGAAAACAACCAATGAAGCAACGCTGATGAGCACAAACCTGCTTCTCTGTGAACCGAACTTCCAACGGCAGGTCCCACGATTAAGAGCGTTTCAGTCACTTCCAAACATTGTATGCAAACAGGCTACGAGATAAAAAAGGTGTCCAGCTGTGTGTTCTGCTGCAGTAAAGCGTTCCTCATTTAGCTGAGTGCTCCGTCGTGTGACAGCAGATAAAGAGCGTCTACCGCTGAGGCCACATCAGGTCTCTGGACAAAGTTCAACTCTACATTTTTTTTGGTTTGACCACTTATCTGAACTAGCATTGGAACAGCTTCTTATTTCCACTTTTCCTCCGAGCTATGGAGTACCATGTGACTTCCACAGCGGGAAATAGAAAGGAAGGCACACAACCAGCCACTCATGCTACGTTATACAACAAGGGGTCACTAATAGGCGGACCGAGGTCCGGATCCGGACCCAGACGCCGTTGTATCCGGACCCAGGACCTAAAACCGATAGATAATTGAGAATTATTACATTTTGACGGAGCGCTTTTATTTTAACCGGCGCAGCTTTTCCAGCCTTTACGGCACTTGTTCAGCGGCGTAAATCACATCACGTGATGCAGCTCAGCCAATCAAATGTGAGTATTCTGTTTCCTGACTCGAGTGAAATGTAGACACACAGGGAGACGAGGAAAGAGAACGAGGAGTAGAAAAATGATTACGCGAGTCAGAGAAGTTATTTCACATGACGTTCTCCAAAGAGAGAGAGAAGTGGTCAGAGAGACCAGAGACCAGAGTCTTTAACCAACAATGAACAAACTCTTATAGGTTCATTCTTCCCACGGACAGTTTAAAACCAGTGTGTCTCATATGTTCAGAGACCGAGACAAATTGTCTCATGTATGCGATTTTGAAGGGCTTTAATTTTGAAATGCTACATCAGAATGTCCTGGTTCTCTCTGAGTGACACCTTGAGGTGCTCTGCTATTAAGATGCACATTTTTCAAAGGAGGAGATTTTCTCAATTTGGACCTTTTGGAATGTTAATTGAATACCACTGTTATACAATGTGATGTAATTAAGCTTTCCTTGTCCCCGTCGTCATCCTGCACCTGTGGACATTACAACTACCAAAGAGATATTTCTGAGGTCTACTTGACACGGGTCTGAAGAGTATAAGAGCACGTTATTGCATGAGGGAATGTGGGTCTAATAGCAGGATGGTGCGAATAGAGAGCTCCAGAAATAGATCTGAAAGTGAGAGAGAGAGCTGGAGTCTGCCCACTTCTGGTTGTCTCTTTTGTCTCATCACTGTCTTATCGCTCAATATCTCGTTAAAGTCACTAAAATGAAAACCAGGATGTTTAAAACGTCTGTGGAATAAAGAGAAATGTACATCAGCTGGCAATAATCCCTAACACACACACACACACACACACACACACACACACACACACACACACACACACACACACACACACACACACACATATATAAACACACACTTTAAATAGAATGGAATTTGTAATTATCAACAAATACTTGTCACTCCGTCTCTCCATGCTAAAGGTCACCTCTCTCTCTGGCGCGACTCGTTCACTCACACTCAACGTTATCTAAATTTAAAGGTGTGTGTGTGTGTGTGTGTGTGTGTGTGTGCGTGTACGTTAATGCATTACATAAAACATGCCAAGTTTAATCCTGACACATGGCTGGCAGTGTGACCTGATGAGCAGAGACATTGTGTACATATGAATCACTTCATACTGTCGTGATTATACTTATGAATAGAACTGTAGTGATGTAGAACAAACAGTCAGGATTACGATTTGAAGCACCGTTTACATCCATACAAATGCATTAAAGCTATTGAACATCCACCTTAAATAACCTACAGCACAAGCCATCACTTTCACAACCAGCAAATATGGAGGAACATTGTCTTTCATTTATTGTTCCAACAATATTAAAACTATAATGGTCTTACCACAATAACAGAACGACGATCAATTATTCAACGTCCATTATAAACTTTGCACTATATTCAGCGTCTCTCCTTCTCTTGCTTTCTCTATTCTTCACCACATTGTTGTTGCGTATTAAAAGAAAAATAACAACATCCCTAGCTATCTAATTAATTATTGTGTTGAAGTACAATGCAGCTTTTCTGTGGGCTTTTTTTTTGGGGATGATAAAGCAACTTAAAACGAGAGAAGAAAAAAGAAAAGAGAAAGGCTTCAGGCTTTACTCTCGTTCCACAGCTCTGCATTTTCTACCATGTCATACCTTTAAGTGGAGCGACAAAAAGCCTCAACGAAGCTGTGGGCGATGTGGTCGTTCGGCCTTTCAGTGAAAAATTGCAAATTGCATCTAGTGGCTTTAGTTGTTACAGGAAGACAAAGAAATAACCACAGAAAGAGAGGCGGTATCACTGAGTGCATCTTAAAAACTAGAGGTATCCTTCGTCAGTTGGACTTTACATCCTCATCTGTCCAGAGTAAAATCATTTTATCCTATCAGACATTTGTGTAAAAGTGTCATAATTAGCATATGAATTCTTGACTTATGGCCAAAAACCTGACCGAAGAAATTCCCTCCAGCAGTTCTTGAGCTATCGCTTTCACAAGAGTGGTGTGTATATTTGGAGTATATTGGCAGTTTTACAAAAGTTGGAAATTGATATCATTGATAATTATTATTATTATTATTATTATTATGGTAAGCCTCCTATAAATAGGGCCCGCAGAGCAATGTTGGAGGCACATCTAGAGGTGCGTGGGCTTTGGAGGACAGCTGATAGCTGGCATGGACCTCGCATTCCTAGCGTTGTTCTCTGCAGGCACCTGCTTGAATCCAAAAGCCGCTTGGCTCTATATCTCACAGCCTCCAGCAGGCCTCCACTGCTGCTCTGCCATAGATTCAAGAGGGAGGTCGGTACGGGTCCGCTGGTGGAGCGAATAGCTATAGACGTGAGCTTGACAGGTAAGCGTCGCAGCTAGGCTAATGTTAGCGTTTAGCAGCCGGTAGCCAATCAGAGGCAGAGTAAGGGCCAGATCTTCCCATAACGAATACACCCTATCCACTTCCCTTCTTTTCACATGACACAATGAGCTGCTCACACGTCCACATTTCAAAACAGGATGCTGAAGTGTTCATATGGTGCAGCTGGAAGTCTACTAGAGTGCAACTGCGACCAAAGCTCAACTAAGATCAAAATCACATTAAAATAAATCCAATCATAATTTTTCATGTGCATTGAGTTTGAGTGTTTGTAATCAAATAAAGAAGAGAGATATTATTATATTACTGAGAAGATGAAGCTGGAGCCTTAGATAACATTGACCTCAAACAACCTGCATGTGACATAAACGTGGAGCCATTGGAGTCTGTGCAGCACGAGATATCGAGCGTTACGCTCGGATTAGGATCTTAAAAAAATGGCTAAATAAGTATGCTACACATCCTCAGAGACTGGGGGGGGAAGGAAGAAGGTATGAGGAAGAGTGCAGACAAGGCAGCAAAAAGCTGACGTGTCATGTTAACTCGACGTGTCTTTGTTGCGTGACTTCATTGTTAAGTTTCAATGTGCTTGTGAAACTGTTGAGTGGCAAAGTAGTTCCTCCCTGACCGTGTTGCATCCTGACACGTCGCCCATCTCCAAACAGTCACATCCTGTTCCACAAGCACCTCACTAACCCAACCCATTGTCATCTCTGGCAGACAGAAAGGAGGGGAAACAGGTGGAGAACCAGGTGGAGGCTGAAGCTTCAACAGTTAACTGAATACCTTTCGGTCAGACTAAACAAGACATTTGAAGACGTCACCTTGGGCCTCTGCTATTCAATTTATAGACAAAACGACTGACGAAAAATGACGCATGCAAGACGTTGCATTGCACCACCCTGAACGGACATATAACGCATCTCCAGGAACTGATCCACAAAGTGAGCGGAGAACAGTGTCAAAAAGCAGAACTGGTGAATAAGGCTACAAGTTAAGTTAAAAGTGCTTTACACAAAACTAGGAGCACGTGTATCGCCTCTCAACGGCTCTTAACATGGCCGACGGCCGAGCCGGCAGATAGGGGCTAACAGTGCAAACAGAGCTAACGGTGCAAACTCAGCAAAAGTGCTCACAAAGCTTACAGTGTTTACCTGAGGGGGGGGGGGGACCGGAGGGACGGCATTATCAGCTGTAACCGCCATGAGTGCAGAGCAAGGCGGTGGGCTAACCGGTGAGGCGTGCTAACATGCACTATGTAAAGAAAACTCTCTTACTACAACCAACAGAGAGGGAGCGTGACTGTGTCCTCTGCTCAGGTAGACATTACTGCAGGATATCTCTACATAGCTAACAGTCGTTGGCTGCTGTATCAATGCTCTGAATCTCATATATTGCACCTTTAAGGCTTCGCCGAGACAAACTCTGCAAACTTACGGTCCAGCGGGAGAGAGTACTTGTTCATTGTGTGTATTATAAAGGGCAAATATTATTTCAAGATTGCTCCGCTGAGTAACTTTCATCACAATGTTCCTATTACCCAAGCTGATGAATAACCACCGGGTTCCTATGGCGTTGAAGAACGAACACCAACGAGTGTGAATTATTGAGACCTTTTGTTTTTTTTGTCATGGCGAAATTGATAATTGCCATTCAGCGATTTGATCTTAATCTGACAGAATCACTTGTCAAAAAACAGCCTGGGGGCGAGTGGGAGACCCAAAATCAAGCAAGAAACAAAGATGGCTGCAGCTCAGATCTGGCAGAGTCCTCGGGATGAAGACGTTTATTCACAGAGACGGGGTTACTTCCGACGTCACAAATATGTGTCACTGTGGTAAGACTGTCTAAATATGTACCTACTTAGAATCTGAAACTTTAGTTTGCTCCATTGGGCTGAAAACATGCACGGCCCCACTCACAGCATGGCTCTCTGTGTGCATTATAGGCTATACTGGTGTCAGTTTATATCTTCCTCTTAATGCCTATAAAGAGTTTAAACCCACTGATGCATTTGCCGTAGTCGGGGGCTGTGCTGTCGGCAGAATGACGGTAACATTATGGATTAGCTGTGTCCATGCAGCAGTAAGCTGGTTTTAATGGATCTCGGAAAACAGTGGCAGCCAAGCACTTTAAAAAAAAAAAAAAAAGGCAGCATCTGCTTCTTTGGAAAAATCTACATTTGAGTTTACATTCAGAGGCATTATTAGTCATAAGAAAAAGAAACAAGGTCTGGCCTTTTAAAACCACGGCCCTCTTTTGAGAGTTACACGAAATGTAGTTGGAAGAGACATTAAAGAGCTTTTCTTTTGTGTCTGTCGTCTGACTTTCACTGTGCCTCTGTGGTTTAACTACAAAGTCATCAGACAACTAATACAGTCATACAGCAGTCATTCCCCACTTTAGTACCTTCCTTGAGTAAGAACTTTGTGTGTGTGTGTGTTACATTTTGTAATTATCAAGGAATATTTAGTCATGCCAGCATGTAAACTGCATGATTAACGTCAAACATTGACGCTTGTAAAGTGATAGTTAGGGACACAATGCAAAAAAAAAACGCCGCTGACATTTTGTGAAATAATACAGCACGCTTGTTTATTGAATTACAGGTATTCAGAAGAGGAGATCAATATCGGTTTCCTTTTCGGGTGCGTCCTGTGAGGCGATACATCCACGGTGAGTTCAGCCTCGCTCAGCTCAGCAGAACGTGTTCTGTCAAACGCGCATTGAAAGCCGTCTTAGACGCGTGTTATAGAAACCAAAAATGAGCCACTGTGGTTGACCTGGCGACTCTCAATGAAGCTGCATTGAAGAAGGTAAAGCAGCTAGAACCTGCTGCTGAAGACTGAAGTCAGAAGGCCGGTTGTGTTAAGATTAGCAACGCAGGAAATAATTATTTCGTCAAAAGAAACCAGAGGACTGCACAAGAGCTAGTTGACTGCTGAGTGTTTCTCTAAAAGCTTTCATTTGCTACGGTTATTGTTAAAGGTAACAAAATATCTGCAGATAATAGCTAGCGGGCAGAGTTAGCGGGTGGATGTTAACTATCTTTCTGTTGTTCCGTATCATAAACGTGCAGACAAAGCCTCTTTGAGCTGTCCAGTGAGCCCACTTTAAAGTTGGATGTGATAAGGATCTCAGTCAGGTAAACACAATCCCTCTGTGGTCTGAGGTGTCGCTGGTTAGATGCAATGCAAACTACAACTATTAGGGATCGTGTGACGGTCTCTCTAAAACAGGACAGTGCTGATTTCTGTGTCAACATAAATGACGACAGTGTGGTTTATAGTACAGACCTGGTGGGATGGCCCCATAATTAGCAGCACTGCTGGGTGGATCCAGAGCTCCCAGTTGGGATGTGCTGAATTTACTGACCTTGAAATGAGAGGAAGGACCAGATCTACCAATCAGCTGCAGCCTTCAAGCCAAAATCTAATTTTCACGAAACAAATTCCTACTAAAGCAGCCCGTTGTCTGCTATTAAAACACAGTCATGCTCATCCATTTAATAGTCAACCGGCTTTGACGTTTGTCTTCTTAAACCAGAACCTCCATACCACATGTAGATGCCTGTTATTACTCATCTCTGTTCCTCACCACATCCACAGAAACCGTTAGTCAGCCACTGTCAAGAATGTGCATGGAATAGCAATGGTTCATTTAGGTGGGACGGATAAAGTAAGACGAATACATGAGAGTGGGTAGAGCAAATGTCCTGAATGTGAAGAAAGGTCACAGGTTTGATTAAATCAACAGGTGAATGCACATCCTGTGACGGTCAGAGTGTCCTTGAGCAGGAAACGGGAGCTCTGAGCCGGCTCACTGAGCCGGAGAAGCAAATGTCGTAAAGAAAGCACTCCACATGGTGTGTGGAAAAGTATTGGCGATGTATTCAGAGGGCTGGCCGTGTTTGAGATGCCCCAAGAGACTCTGTATTTTAAATTTTAAATCATATAATATGGCGCACAGACGTTTCTTGTGCTCTGGGTTCATGAAATAAATAAAAAAAATGCCACGTAACACCACTATCTCTGCCACAGCAACTTGATACGGCCACCAAAGAAGCACCAGACTTCTCAAATACACACAAACGTGCCATTTTAATTTGATCTAATCCATCACAAACAGACAAAACTGTACGTACAAATCAGAGAGACACAGGAACGAACACATTTCTCATGACTGCAACCCGGTGTGCAGAACTGAAAGATATAAATGCAACATATGAATCCAGGGTAATATATCTTAAGAGTCGTGTGGTGATACAAAAACGGAGCCAAACCACCAAATCAGCGTTTTGTTTCAAAATGTCGTCTTTTCCATATAAAATCTCAAAATAGCTAGATTTGCTCTCGGCTGGATGGAGGCTAGTCATCCAAAGTGTGGTTTGGACTTTTCTGTCTAAACATAGCAGGACTTCTAACAGTGCTGACACACACACACACACACACACACACACACACACACACACACACACACACACACACACACACACACACACACACACACACACACACACACACACACACACACACACACACACACATCTGTGCAGTAACTCTGGAAAATATTGCTCATATGATCAAAAACTTTTATCTTGGAGAGCACTTATGGCAGCAGAGAGAGGAGGAGGAGGAGGAGGAGGAGGAGGAGGAGGAGGATGGACAGAGGAAGACAGGAGGAGACAAGAGCAGACCACAAAGGTCTGGAAGAGGAAGACATTTAGGTTACACAGAAATAAAAAGACAGCTATCAGCCGGCAGACAAAAGCACCATTCAGACAATATTCTCTCAGTTGTCTCATCCAAATATTGGATTTACGTCGCCCTGCTTTTCTACCTCACACATATATTATGTGTTTGTGTTTGAGTCTCTATGGTTTCATGAACGGATCTGATGATGTCGGACTTTAATCAGGGGCCGTGATAAAATCTGTCTAGACCGCTATCGAGGTAGAGAACTGAAAGATAGATTATGACTCAATAAGAAAGAACAGAACCACACAGTGTGACTACTGTTTCCCCTAAATGTATTAATTCTATATGTATCCAGAGGGGCCTTATGAGTCACTTTATTCAAGTTTGTTTGATTGTTTTCCACAAAAAAAAAAAAAAAAGATGTGTCCTATCTGCAATGCAATAAACATCATTTATTTCCTGAGAGATGATATGGTAAACTGAGAGAATGACTATCAGGATATCCTTTGCTTCCTTCAGGGACACTAAGCTTGGTGAGTGTTTACACTAACCAGGGCAGCAACTAATGATTATTATAATTATTGATTCATGTGTTGGTTAATTATTAATTATTTTGCTTTACCATAAACTAATCTATTGTTTAGTCTAAAACATATTGTGTTTGGTATGTTTGGTTTGATGAATGCCTTTAAGCGAATAATCAATAATCACATTTATTGATTTAACTCCTTGCAGCACGAGAGCACAGCACCACTACCAATGAGTTGCTTCTTCTGCTAACGTAAGAAACGTAATAAAAGTAAGGTAACGTAAGAAACGTAATAAAAGTAAAGGTAACGTAGGAAACGTAATAAAAGTAAAGGTAACGTAAGAAACGTAAGAAAAGTTAAAGGTAACGTATGAAACGTAATACAAGTAAGGTAACGTAAGAAACGTAATAAAAGTAAAGGTAACGTATGAAACGTAATACAAGTAAAGGTAACGTAAGAAACGTAATAAAAGTAAAGGTAACGTAAGAAACATAAGAAAAGTAAGGTAACGTAGGAAACGTAATAAAAGTAAG